>NW_027507718.1:270469138-270714138 GCF_037356315.1 Lithobates pipiens
ATATTGGTCGAACAACAAAAAGATCCAAATACAACATTACAGTATTTAAGTTGCTTATATGTGGTACATAAGGTATTTGTAAAAGTTTCAAAGTACAATATAGTCTGGTAACATCATGGAAGTATACAGTATCACAGTTATACAGAAAAGTATATATTCAATTGATATCTAATCATTTTCATATGAAACAGGCAAATAATTTCTTCAATGTATTACTCAGGTAATTGATAACCGGGTATGATGGATTTTGTCTTTCATTCATTCCTACTCCTCCTGAACCTTCTCGTAAGGGTTATAGACCATGAAAGAGTTATCTTGTTACTCTATGGAAGCTTTATAAGCCTGCGACCCTTTGAATTCTAGACAGTTAAACCACGATGAAGTAAAGTTAGTTATTTTTTCCTGTGAGATACTTATGAGTTCTTCTATGGATTCTATAGTGTTGATTTCCATGGAACCATTCTTTTTTTGATGGTATTGTATTTGAGTGCCAATGGCATGGGATACAGTGTCTTGCAGCATTTATCATAAAACATCGCTAATGATTTTAGGTAAAGTTTTTTGGGGATTGTGTTGTAGTGTAACAGATATTGTGCTGGTTCAAATTTTAAGATTTCGAAAGTTACCAAAGTGGTGGTTTCGTGAACCACCTTCCAAAAGTTATGGATTAGTGGACAAGACCACCAAATGTGTATCATCGAGCACTCCTCATTGTTGCATCTCCAGCATCAGTCAGAGACCTGGGGGTAGAATTTGTGCAATAGATTGGGAGTTCTGTACCATCTGGATATTATTTTAAAGCCACACTCTTGAGTGGCAACATTTAGTGAACCTTTATAAGTGAAGATGGTTTCCTAGTTATCAGAAAGATTTAGATTTAAGTCTTGTTCCCAGGCTTGGCACGACGAAGTGGAGAACTCCGAACCGTTCATGAAGAGTGAGTTATAGAGGGTTGATATGTTGTGTCTTTGGGGGCATTTCTTTGTACATAGGTCTTCTAATGTCGTAAGGGATCTGGTCCAAAGGTGGGCTGTTTCAGTTCTGGTCAGAAAGTGTCTTATTTGTAGGCAATTCCATTTTGAAATTAGGTTTGGAGCTTTATCTTTATTGATTTCCTCAAAGGATAATAGTTTCCTGTTTTCAAAGAAATGTTTGGCTAGAACTTCCTTGTGTGGCCAAGAATTAGTGAGAAATTTCTCCTCATTACCTGGGGGGAAATCTGGGTTGTTTCTTAGAGGTGTGAGGGGACTGGTCCATGGGGAAGGGATGTTTTTTTTGTAGGTATTATGAAATATATCTAGAGTAGGGCCTATAAGAGGGTGGGATTTAATGTCTTTTGGATGGTGTGATGGGTTTATCCAAGGTAGATGGTTAATTTGATGAGCAAATTGTGTTTGTTCTAAAGTCACCCAGTTCTTAATTGCCTGATGGTTGTTCCAATCTACTATGCGTGTCAGGAGAGCTGCCTGATGATATTTTCGTAGGTCTGGGAGTGCTATTCCCCCTTTGGGTAGGTTTAGTCTCGTATATTTAATTCTGGGGGGTTTACTCCTCCAAATAAAAAAGGTAGAGCATGCTTTGCGGAAGGAAGCAAACAGAGATGCTGGCAGTCTGGTGGGTATTGTTTGTATAGCGTAAAGAAATTTAGGTAGGATTGTCATCTTTATTAGTGAAGCTCTACCAAACCATCAAATGTTAAGAGAGTTCCATCTTTTAAGATCCTCCTGGGTTTCTTTTAGGATGGGCAAAAAATTCAGTTTGGAGAGGTCATTTAAGTTTGTTGGGATTTCAATTCCGAGATAGGTTATATCTTGTATGGCTCAAGAGAATGGGAAGTTTTGTTTGCAGGGCCTGTAGATTTTGAGTGGTTGATTTTTAAATTGAATAAGTTGGAAGAGTTCAAGATCTTGAATGACGTTAGCCAGGGAAATATGTGGCTGTGAGAGGAAAAGGAGCATATCGTCTGCAAAGGCAGCGACTTTGTACGTATGATTTTGGATTTCGATGCCCTTAATGTCTGGGTTGGATCTAATTTTGTTCAGAAGGGGTTCTAATGTGAGGACAAACAATAACGGTGATAGGTGGCATCCCTGTCTTGTACCATTTCGTAAGTTGAAGGCGTCCGACAGGTGGCCATTGACTCGAATATGCGCTGTTGGATTGGAGTAAAGCGCATTGATATATGCTCTCATCTGGGGTAAAATGCCGATATGATTTAAAACTGCATCAATAAAGTCCCAGGCCACTCTGTCGAACGCCTTCTCTGCATCGAGGGACAGGAAGAAGCCTTGTTTGTTTCTGGATGTTAACCAGTGGTTTCTGTTTAGGGCTTTAAGTGTATTGTCCCTTCCCTCTCTTCCGGGGATAAATCCTACCTGGTCAAGGGAAATGAGTGATGATAACAAGGGTAGGAGTCTGTTAGCATAGATCTTGACGTCTACATTGATTAAAGAGATTGGTCTATAGTTCATGACTAGGGTCAAATCTTTTCCTTCTTTAGGTATAACAGCTATATGTGCTTCTAGTAATTGTTTTGGGGGATGTTGTTCGGAGTGAAGTGACTGTAATGTTTTCAAAAATCTTGGTTTCAGTATGTTGGTAATAGTTTTGTAGTATTGTAGGGGAAGACCATCAGGACCTGGGGCTTTGCCTACTTTCATATCTTTTAAGGCTTTATCAAATTCCCCACCAGAGTTGGGGGCTTCAAGTTCTTGGGCTGTATTCTCAGCTATTTGTGGTGGGCTATGTTTTTCTAGGAAGTCTTGGATATGTTTTGTTCTCTTGCCTGAATTGTGGGGGCATGTGCGGTTAGAAGGAATATTGTATAAAGACTGATATGTTTCGAACTGCTTGGCGATCTCCCCATTTGAGGACTAAGAAGTGCCTTGTTTATCTCTTATTTGGTGGATAGTTGAGGAGACTCTCTTATTTTGGACAGCTTTTGCTAATAGTCTTACACTTTTGTTCCCCTGCTCGTAATATATTTTGTGTCTTAAGATGTATTGCCTTTTTTGTTTTCAAGTTCAACTCCTCTGAGAGTAAAGCTCTTGTTTTTGTTAATTCCTCAAATGTGGAGATCACAACAGTCCGTTTGTGCGTTGTTTCTAATTTGTGAATTTGCTCTATTAAGGATCTAATTTTGGCCTGTTTTTCTTTCTTGATTTTGGTCAATTTATTTATAAATTCATCTCTGATGACGCATTTGTGTGCCTCCCACTGTGTCAGAATTGAGGTTTCATCATTTTCATTTCGAGCAAAATATTATTTTATTTTATCGTTGAAGTAAATTACGTCTATGGGGTCTTTCAGGATGGTAGTGTTAAGTCTCCATGTCTTAGTTATGGTAGGTTTTTCTGGGAAAGTCAGAGTCATGGTAATAGGGTGGTGGTCAGATAGAGTCATGGTTTCTATTGAGGATTGTTTCAGTAGTCCTAAATCAGAATGGGAGATGAAAAAAAAGTCTATTCTAGAATATTTTTGATGGACTGTAGAGAAATAGGTAAAATCTTTAGCTTGAGGGTTCAGGGTTCTCCATGTGCCATGCAGCATTAATTCCTGTAATTGAAGTTTAATTTGTTTCAGGGCTCTATAAGGAAGGCTTGATGTACCATTTGAGGTGCCAATGAGAGGGTTAAGAGGAACATTAAAGTCTCCCCCTAGGATGAGTATGCCGGAGGCAAAACTTGTTAATAGATCCTTTATCTTTCGAAAGAAAGCAACCTGTTTTGAGTTGGGAGCGTATATGTTGGCAATTGTAATGGGGTGAGGACCTATTTTTCCTTTCAAAAATATATATCTCCCCCCAGGGTCTAGCAGTGCATCTTGGATCTGTAGTGAAGTTAGTATAGAGAGGAGGATTGATACACCTTTGGTTTTCCCTTCTGGGTTAGTGGCATGGAATACAGTTGGGAATCTCTTGTCGTACATTTTTGGAATGTTGTTGGCCTTAAAGTGAGTCTCTTGAATGCATACAATATTCACTTTTAGTTTGTGAAATTCATTTAGGAATTTGGTTTTCTTTGCGGGTATATTGAGCCCTTTAGCATTTATTGATATTAATTTAAATGATGGTGAAATTAACTGTTTATGGATAAGCATTTTTGGTGAATTTCCCTTACAACAAAGGAGTCAGGGATTTTATGGCGAGGTTCAGGTATGTGAGAAGATAGACTGTTATTACAGAGTCTATTTCTAGAGTCAGTAGGTGTTCTCGGATGAGGAGAGAAAAAAAAAAAAGGGGAGGGGGAGGTGAGGGAGACAAGGGGGTTTACCTTGAAAATGTAATGGGTAGAAGAACCGGAGGTGAGATTAGACCAGCTAATCTGTCCTATATGTAGGGGCTGGTAGGTTCAAGGAGAGAGAAGGGGATCCCCTCCCCCCGCGTGCCCCCCCCCCCACCCCAAAGCATTTTGTCCCCATGTTGATGAGGACAAGGGTCTCTTCCCGACAACCCTGGCCGTTGGTTGTTGGGGTCTGCGGGCGGGGGGCTTATCGGAATCCGGGAGCCCTCTTTAATAAGGAGGCCCCCAGATACCGGCCCCCCACCCTATGTGAATGAGTATGGGGTACAATGTACCCCTACCCATTCACCTGTGAAAAAAAATGTAAATAACACACAACACACAAGGGTTAAAAATAATTTATTGCACAGCTCCGGGGGTCTTCTTCCGTCTTGGGGGGTCTTCTCGCCGGACTCCTCCACTATCTTCTGCTAGCTCTTTTACTAACGGAGGAGCCCGGTTTTCTTCTTCATCGCCGCCCTCTTCTTCAGACTTCGGGGGTCTTGTCCCCCTCTTTGGTTCTTCTTGCCGGGCCTCCGCGCCTTCTTCCAGCTCTTTTACAAGTGGTGGCCCAGTCTTCTATCACCGCCTTCTGTTCTTCTCTTCTTGAGATGTTGACTCGTCGCTGTCTCTGGCCTTAATGACAGGGGCGTGTTGCGCAGCGACTTATATAGGGACAATGGGCAGGGTCACCGGGTGATGTCCCCGCCCATTATCCTCTGGGACTGTGACATCATAATGGGCGGGGACATCACCAGCGATGTCCCTATATAAGTCGCTACACGCCGCGTCCCAGTCATTGTGACCAGAGACAGCGACGAGTCAAGACCTCAAGGAAGAAGAAGAAGAGAAGAACAGAAGGCGGCGATAGAAGACTGGGCCACCACTTGTAAAAGAGCTGGAAGAAGGCGCGGAGGCCCGGCAAGAGGAACCGCAGACAGATTGCTTTCTCGTCAGCAGCATTGTTTAGTCCAGGGCAGGAGCACTTTTTCAGCAATGTTAACTGTCCAGGAGCTCTGGAATGTTGCAGCACTGAAGGCTGGGAAAAGTATTTGCTGGCATTGGATCAGACAAAGGCTTTTGATCGTGTCAATCATGAATATCTCTGGCTTCTCCTTGACAAGCATGGCCTTGATGGTGAGTTTATTGGATAGCTTAAGATTTTATACAGAGAGGCAGAGAGCTTCATGCTTGTTAACGGTTGGGTTGGATCAGGCGGTGTCCACTGAGCCCTTTGCTATACGTGTTTGCAATCGACCCCTTCGTCAGAAGGCTAAAGAGCGGACCATTGTGCGGGGTGCCGGTGGGCATTACTGGTGAGCCCTTGAGGGTTGTAGCCTATGCTGACGACGTTTCTATCTTTATCTCTGGGACAGAGGAGGGACAGGAGGTGGTCTCAGTGATAGAGCAGTTTTCTGAGGCATCAGGCTCCAAGGTCAACCGTGATAAAAGTGACGTTTTTTGGATGAGCGAAGGAGGTGAGAGCTTTGCACTTCCAGACACCTTCATAGTTAGTAAGGTTGAATAAAGACACCAGTCCATCCAGTTCAACCTGAGCATCTACAATTGTCCTTATCCCTGTACATTACACACTCACATCGGTCCCCACCCTCAAGGAGCCCACAATCCAAGGTCCCCATTCATATACTAGGGCCAATTTTGGACAGGAGCCAATTAACCTACCTGCATGTCTTTGGTTTGTGGGAGGAAACCGGAGTACCCGGCGGAAACCCACGCAGGCACAGGGAGAACATGCAAACTCCAGGCAGGTAGAGTCGTGGTTGGGATTTGAACCAGCGACCCTTCTTACTGCTAGGCGAGAGTGCTAACCACTACACCACTGTGCCTTCCCAAGGCCTCAGAAGAAAGTCAAAAGTATTAGGCATCAAGTTTGGCCCTGATGATTACAGTAAGTTCAATTGGAAAGCCAGGCTGAATGATGCTGATGTCAAGGTGAAATGCTGGAAGGGGTGGCGGCTCTCCTTGAGGGAAATGGTGGACTTGATTAAGACCTACCTGATTCCTACCTTTCTTTATGTCAGCTTTGTTTGCACCTTGCCAGAGTCCTGCTATACCAGGATTTATAGTTGTTTCTTCCAATTATTATGGGGGAACAGGCTGAATCTTGTGAAGCGGAATGTGGCTTATCTATCTAGGTGGAAGGGTGGCCTAGGGATCGTCAATCTGGTTGTGTTCTTCTCTGATGTTTTTGAAACATAATTTTGGTAACATGCTAGCAGAGAGAACGTCTGGATGGGTAGGTATTTTCCAGATCTGGTTTAGACCTTTTATGGGCTTTTGGGAGAGTGGTGGGCCAGTGAAAAGCCTAAGGGTCAAGCATGGTAAGCTCCCAGCTTATGTTGCCCCGAGCCTGAAAATTCTTAGACGGTGGCAAGTGACAGCAGAGGATATCAGGTCCCTCCCTAGGAGACTCCTGGGTGAGAAGATCGTGGGTACTGTCTTTCATGCGCCACTGGCCTAAAGGGATTGCCAAGGTCATATTATGAGGAAAGGTTTACATTTGATAAATTCTGAGCGGATTCCCTTAACCACTTCAGTTCCGGACCAATAAACACCTTAAGGACCAGAGGTCTTTTTGCAATTTCGCACTGCGCTGCTTTAACTGGTAATTGCGCGGTCATGCAATATTGCACCCAAACGAAATTTGCGTCCTTTTCTTCCCACAAATAGAGCTTTCTTTTGATGGTATTTGATTGCCTCTGCGATTTTTTTTTTTTGCGATATAAATGAAAAAAGAGCGAAAATTTTGAAAAAAAAAGATATTTTCTTCTTTTTGTTATAAGAAAAATCGAATAAACTAAATTTTAGTCATACATTGAGGGCAAAATTTATTCAGCCACATGTCTTTAGTAAAAAAAATGTCAATAAGCGTATATTTTTTGGTTTGCGCAAAAGTTATAGCGTCTACAAACTAGAGTACATTTTCTGGAATTTACACAGCTTTTAATTTATGACTGCCGATCTCATTTCTTGAGGTGCTAAAATGGCAGGGCAGTACAAATCCCCCCCAAATGACCCCATTTTGGAAAGTAGACACCCCAAGGAAATTGCTGATGGGTATGTTGAGCCCATTGAATATTTATTTTTTTTGTCCTAAGGGATTGAATAATGACAAAAAAAAAAAAAAAAAATTTTTTTTACAAAAAGTTGTCACTAAATGATATATTGCTCACACATGCCATGGTTATGTGTGAAATGACACCCCAAAATACATTCTGCTGCTTCTCCCGAGTACGGGGATACCACATGTGTGGGACTTTTTGGGAGTCTAGTCGCGCACGGCACCCCGAAAACCAATCACCACCTTCAGGATTTCTAAGGGTGCAAATTTTTGATTTAACTCCTCACTACCTATCACAGTTTCGAAGGCCATAAAATGCCAAAATAGCACAAAACCCCCCCAAATGACCCAATTTTGGAAAGTAGACACCCCAAGCTATTTACTGAGAGGCATGTTGAGTCCATGGAATATTTTATATTTTGCCAAAAGTTGCGGGAATATTACAAACTTTTTTTTTTTTGCACAAAGTTGTCACTAAATGATATATTGCTCACACATGCTATGGGCAGAAGTCAAATTACACCCCAAAATAAATTCTGCTGCTTCTCCCGAGTACGGGGATACCACATGTGGGGGACTTTTTGGGAGCCTAGTTAACTAGCTACCTAGCGACACTAGCGACACTGATGCAGCGTTCAGAAAAATTATCGCTTAGTGACACTGGCAAAAGGGGGTGAAAGGGTTAACTAGCGGAAATCAGGGGGTTAAAACCATTATTGGGTAGTATATCGGGGTACCTAGCGCTATAAAAACCTGGCGGTGAACCTAAAAAAATAACTAGCTACCTAGCGACTGTAGCGACACTAATGCAGCGATCAGAAAAACGATCGCTTAGTGACACTGGCAAAAGGGGGTGAAAGGGTTAACTAGCGGCAATCAGGGGGTTAAAAACATTATTGGGTAGTATATCGGGGTACCTAGCGATATAAAAACCTGGCGGTGAACCTAAAAAAATAACTAGCTACCTAGCGACACATGCAGCGATCAGAAAAATGATCGCTTAGTGACACTGGCAAAAGGGGGTGAAAGGGTTAACTAGCGGCAATCAGGGGGTTAAAAACATTATTGGGTAGTATATCGGGGTACCTAGCGCTATAAAAACCTGGCGGTGAACCTAAAAAAATAACTAGCTACCTAGCGACTGTAGCGACACTAATGCAGCGATCAGAAAAACGATCGCTTAGTGACACTGGCAAAAGGGGGTGAAAGGGTTAACTAGCGGCAATCAGGGGGTTAAAAACATTATTGGGTAGTATATCGGGGTACCTAGCGATATAAAAACCTGGCGGTGAACCTAAAAAAATAACTAGCTACCTAGCGACACATGCAGCGATCAGAAAAATGATCGCTTAGTGACACTGGCAAAAGGGGGTGAAAGGGTTAACTAGCGGCAATCAGGGGGTTAAAAACATTATTGGGTAGTATATCGGGGTACCTAGCGCTATAAAAACCTGGCGGTGAACCTAAAAAAATAACTAGCTACCTAGTGACTGTAGCGACACTAATGCAGCGATCAGAAAAACGATCGCTTAGTGACACTGGCAAAAGGGGGTGAAAGGGTTAACTAGCGGCAATCAGGGGGTTAAAAACATTATTGGGTAGTATATCGGGGTACCTAGCGATATAAAAACCTGGCGGTGAACCTAAAAAAATAACTAGCTACCTAGCGACACTAGCGACACATGCAGCGATCAGAAAAATGATCGCTTAGTGACACTGGCAAAAGGGGGTGAAAGGGTTAACTCTAGGGGCAATCAGGGGGTTAAATCTTTATTGGGGGGTGATAGGGGGCTACCCTGGACCTAACACTAACTGTCCTGACAGTTTTTACTGTCACAACTGACACTGAATGCATTGATCAGTAAAGAAATGATCAATGCAATCAGTGACACTGTGACTGGGGGGGGAGGGGGGGGATCGGGGGGCGATCGGGGGGGGGGATCGGGGGGGGTTTGTGTGCCTGTGTATACCTACATGTCAGTGTAGTGTTCGTGCAGACTTACTTTTACTCTTCTCCTCGTAGTCCGGTCAAAAAGACCGCCCCGAGGAGAATGACATCACTTCCTCCTTCCTGTGTAAACAATACACAGGGGAGGAAGCTTCTCATTGGCCAGGAGCGATCCAGAGGGGGTGGCCGAAAACGAACGGCCATCCCCTCATCACGGAGCGCTCCTGGACCGAATCGGACCGCCGTAACCAGCGGGAGGGGGTCCGATGGGACCCCCCACCCGCTGGAAGGCAATCACATAGATGTACGTGATTATGCCTGCCTGTGCCATTGTGCTGACGTACAATGGCAATACGGCGGTCCTCAAGTGGTTAAAATTTAGGGACCAGGCCTGGTTCGCTTTCCACGGTAGGCTCTATGAAGGGGAACATGGAGTGC
The DNA here is from genome assembly GCF_037356315.1 of Lithobates pipiens. Taxonomy (NCBI): domain Eukaryota; kingdom Metazoa; phylum Chordata; class Amphibia; order Anura; family Ranidae; genus Lithobates; species Lithobates pipiens. The sequence goes on from NW_027507718.1 coordinate 270,478,887, forward strand.
TGTTCTTTGAGCAATCGTGGTTGTTCAAGAGCGGAGTGTCAGGGTGAAGTGGAAACCATGGACCACTTCTTACTTCAGTGCCCTTTCAAAGCAGAAGTCTATAAAAAGGTGGGGAGGGCTCTGAATATTCCTTTCTTGCCTAGCATATCTTATGCTGAGTGGGTGTATGGAGCATTGCAGAATCACAAGGGATTTGATTTGGACACTCTTTTTCTAGTCAGCTAGTTTCTAGTCTAGTCAACATGGACAAAAACCTTCATCGCTGATGAAGTCCCGCTCAGGACGATACGTGTGCGGGAGGACCCTGGAATGTCACTGCAACCACCTTACGACAACATACCTTTTGGAACGTTTTTGTCCATGTTTACAATCCAGCACTAGGTTTTAGTGCTCTGTTTGTGAGTACCTGTCCATTTGTAATAAATGTTGTTTTTTATCTATACGGTCTGCACTATATATATTTTTTCCATTTTATGATCTCTTACTTGGGGAATGTGAGTTAATCATTGATGACAGCGCTATTTAATCAAGAAGCCGTGTCTCATCTATCTGGCCCACCTGGACCTTTGTGTATGACCACTGGAAGTGGTGAATGTTTATTTGACCTATCTGTTCAGTCAGGGGTCTATATTTTAAGGTCTGTTGACACCATAAGGATATCTGCATGTATCTCTATCATCACAGAGGAATACATCACTGTTGACTACTGCTATCAAAGTTTCCTTTAAAAAGATTTTTGCTATGCTTCTCACTTCTGAGAGACTTTTCATTTAATAGAGGTTATATTAGCAGTGCACTACTATAGTCTGATATTACACCTGGAAGGCACAATGTCAGGTATCCCTTCGGCAGAAAGTCCTTCCTGTTCCAATAGTGGTGTGTGAGATTCTCGGTGAGGTAGGGAAAATTCGGGGTCTCAAGAAAGAAAGATGGCGGAAAAGGGTCTGGATAAAGTCGTGGAGGAATATCAGGCCTGTAGCTGCTGTTTGTTGATCTCTGGTTGTTGGGTTCTTTCCCCGTTTTCTCTCTGGACATTCCCTTAGATTTTCATGGATAAACATAATTTTGAAGAAAGGCTACATACACATAATAAACTATGTTTCTTGGTCTGAATGTTAATCAAGTTGAGTAATGTGTAGAATTTTTGAAGATGTCTGTGCTATTTAGTGATAGGGATATATATATAAAATATTTATATAAATATTTGATTTAGATTTTTTTGTAAAAACAAAAAAGTTGAGATGTGTTTCTTGTTTGCAAGATTCTCAAAATAAAAAATTGCCAACTCAATATTGAACCCTACAGACTAAGACGGGTATGCCATTAAAATTCATGTGCGTGTAAAGGCAGGGGTCCCAATAATTTTTACAATATAGTGAAGATTTCCTGGTCCCCAAACAGGCTCAGTGGTTGGCCCTGCCGACCCACACGTCACTACAAGACATTGGAAGAACATTTATTGCTTTCATTTAAAGCAATAGATTTATGGGAGTTGGCGCTTGCCGCGTACACACGACCGGACTTTCCGACAGACTAGGTCCGACGGGATCAGTCCGTTGGACAATCCAGTCATGTGTGGGCTAATCCAATCGTTTTTCATTCTAAAAATCAGACGGACCTAGAAATAGAACATGTTTCAAATCTGTCCAACGGACTCAATTCCTATCGGGAAAACCGTTAGTCTGTATGCTGGTCCGACAGACCAAATACGAAGGGAAGCTATTGGCTACTGGCTTTGAACTTCCTTTTTTAGTCCCGTATTACGTCATCATGTTCAAAACAAACAGACTTAGTCCGTTTGTGTGTGGCCAAGTCCATTCGTTCAGAAGTCTGTCGGAACTCTGCTGAAAAGTCAGTCGGGAAGACCGCCGGACCTAGTCAGCCGAAAAGTCCGGTCGTGTGTACGTGGCATAACTGTCCCTTTTCTCCCAATAAGCTATTAAAAATACATTTATAATTTTATTTGAATAATAAAAACTGTTCAAACATTATTAAAGTGTCTGGAACTGATTCTTCTGGCAACATTGTATGCCAAACATCCACTACTGAGATGGAATGAGAACCTGTACCCCAATCAAGTACATGATCAGAACCAGCTGTGTCACTGGGGGGGAAGAGGGGGCCATGGCCCCACCAACATTATACTGTGCCCCCTCATGTGCCCCCCCCCCACGATTAAAACACCTTTTGTGTAGCAGGTGCTGATGCCAGGTGGCAACCCCCCCCCTCGCATATTCCATCAGCCACTGCTGCCATAAGACACAGGGCAGTGGCCTCGGCGTGGAAACTGACAGGCTCTCTGAAGGAACACAGGCAGAGCCACAGCTGCGGGGGATTTCCACCCTACCTTCTCCTCCTCAAGCCAAGCGTCTCATTCACTCAGCCCTGCAATTCCCAAGCATATTGGCCACATTTATGGCCAATGGGAAACTAACAGCTAGCTAGAGGATTATAGGACATGTAACCCCAGGTACTAGCGGGTCCAGGACGTTTCTATGGGTGTTAACTGCAACCCTCAGCATGCCAAGCGGAAGAGGAGGAGGGGAGAGAGAGGACTGGGAGAGAAGAGTGACCATGAGGCTGTTGGACGGAGGGAGCCAGAGAGAAAGTACCAGTGATCTGATTCTACTATATATCCCCCAGGTAAGACCTTACCTCCAGGTTGGGGGAGCGAAGGGGATGGGAGGACTGGGGATGAAGGCTTCCAAAGAGGGGCAGGACCTTATCACTGGTGTGACTGTGTAGCCCCTCCACCTGGCTACAACCACATACACATATATACACACACACACACACACACACACACACACACACACAGAAAATGTATGATTTCTTTGCCATTTTCAGAGATTATGAATGATAACAGAAAATGTTTTCTTTCACTCATGGTTAGTTTTTGGCTGAAGCCATTTATTACCAATCAACTGTGTTTACTCTTTTTAAATCATAATGACAACAGAAACTACCCAAATCACCCTGGTCAAAAGTTTACATACCCCAGTTCTTAATACCGTGTATTGCCCCCTTTAACATCAATGACAGCTTGAAGTCTTTTGTGGCATTTGTGGATGAGGCTCTTAATCGTCTCAGATGGTAAAGCTGCCCATTCCTCTTGGCAAAAAGCCTCCAGTTCCTGTAAATTCTTGGGCTGTCTTGCATGAACTACACATTTTGAGATGTCCCCAAAGTGGCTCAATGATATTGAGGTCAGGAGACTGAGATGGCCACTCCAGAACCTTCACTTTATTCTACTGTAGGCAATGACAGGTCGACTTGGCCTTGTGATATGGATCATTGTCATGTTGGAATGTCTAAGTACGTCCCATGTGAAGCTTCCTGGCTGATGAATGAAAATTGTTCTCCTGTATTTTTTTTATAACATACTGCATTCATCTTGCCATCAATTTTGACCAAATTTCCTGTGCCTTTGCAGCTCACACATCCCAAAAACCTCAGTGATCCACCTTTGTGTCTTAACCACTTGAGACCCGCGCTATAGCCGAATACAGCGCGGATCTCCTTTTCCGGGACTACATCTATTGACGTAGTCCCGTGCACGAGCGGCCGGCGCGCTCTGTGATCGGCGAGTCTATTTGACTCGCCTGATCACCGATCAGAGCAAGGGGTCGATCCCGACCCCTTATCACGTGATCAGCTGTCAGCCAATGACAGCTGATCATTTGATATAACGGAGCCGGTAATCGGCTATTATTCCTCCTCGCGCTGACAGCGCGAGGAGAAAAAAAAAGAGCCGATCACTGGCGGCCGTGATCGGGACATCAGTCCCGATCACGGCCAGCCCTGCCAGTGCCCACCTGCCCCCTCATCAATAAAGATTTTTAAAAAATAACTGCCCCCCGTCAGTGCCACCCAGCAGTGCCCACAGTGCCACCTATCAGAGCCACCTATCAGTGCCCATCAGTCCCATCTATCAGTGGTACCTATCAGTGCCCCTTAGTGCCACCCATCTGTGCCACCCATCTGTGCCATCTTATCTGTGCCCATCTTTGCCCATCAGTGCCGCCTTATCTGTGCCCATCGGTGCCGCCTTATCTGTGCCCATCGGTGCCGCCTTATCTGTGCCTATCAGTGCCCACCAGTGCAGCCTATCAGTGCCGCCTCATCAGCGCACTTCAATGAAGGAGAAAAAATGCAAAATTTTATAACAAACTATTAAACATGATTTTTTTTTTTTTTTGCATCTTTTTTTGTTTGTTTAGCAAAAAATAAAACTCCCAGCTGTAATTAAATACCACCAAAAGAAAGCTCTATTTGTGGGAAAAAATTGATAAAAATTTCATTTGGGTACAGTGTTGTATGCCCGCGCAATTGTCATTCAAAGTGCATCAGCACTGAAAGCTGAAAATTGGTCTGGGACTGAGGGGGGTTTAAGTGCCCAGAAAGCAAGTGGTTAAAGTAGGAATGGTGTATTTTTCATCATAGGCTTTGTTGACTCCTCTCCAAATGTAGCATTTATGGTTGTGGCCAAAAAGATACATTTTGGTCTTATCAATCCTAATGACTTTGTGACAGAAGGTTTGAGGCTTGCCGTTTGGCGTACTGTAAGCGGGATACGTTGTGGCATTTGCATAGTAATGGCTTTCTTCTGGTGTCTCGACCATGCAGCCCATCTTTATTCCAGTGCCTCCTTGTTGTGCATCTTGAAACAGCCACACCACATGTTTTTCAGTGAGTCCTGTAGTTTACCTGAAGTTATTTGTGGGTTTTTCTTTGCATCTCAAACTATTTTCCTGGCAGCTGTGGCTGAAATTTTAGTTGCTCTACCTGATGGTGATTTGGTTTCAACAGAACCCCTTAACCGGTTCCCGACCAGCACACGCCGATGTACATCGGCAGAATGGCACGGGCAGGCATATTGGCGTACAGGTACGGCCAATCTTCAATGCCGCCCTGCCATCGCGAGCACCCCGCCGGCGGCATGCTTGCATGCCAGTCGGGACCCCGTAAGTCCAGTTGCGGGTCCCGCGGACTCGATCGCCGCGGGCATACCCGCGATCGTCTCACAGGACGGCTGAATGGAGAAATGCCATTGTAAACAGCATTTCTCCATTCTGCCTAGCAACTAGTGACGCTGATCTCTGCTCCATGTGATTGGAGCAGAGATCAGTGTTCACTAAATGAAAGCCCACCCCCCCCCCCACAGTTAGTGACACACCCCTAGGAACAATTAACCCCTACACTGCCACCCACTGGTTAACCCCTTCACTGCCAGTGTCATTTACACAGGAATCACTGCATTTATATAGCAGTGATTGCTGACAATGGTCCCAAAAATGTGTCAAAATGTCCGATGTGTCCGCCATAATGTCGCAGTCACAATAAAAATCGCTGATCGCCGCCATTACTAGTAAAAAAAAAAATAATAAAAAATTATTAATAAAAATGCCATAAAACTATCCCTATTTTGTAAACGCTATAACTTTTGCGCAAATCAATCAATCGCTTATTGCGATTTTTTTTACCAAAAATATGTAGAATAATATGTATTGGCCTAAACTGAGGGAAAAAATGTTTTTTATATATTTTTGGGGGATATTTATTATAACAAAAAGTAAAAAATGCGTTTTTTTCAAAATTGTCGCTCTATTTTTGTTTATAGCGCAAAAAATAAAAACCGCAGGGGTGATCAAATAAGATCAAAAGAAAGCTCTATTTGTGGGAAAAAAAGGGCGTCAATTTTGTTTGGGAGCCACGTCGCATGACCGCACAATTGTCAGTTAAAGCGACGCAGTGCCGAATCGCAAAAAGTGGTCTGGTCTTTGACCAGCAAAATGGTCCGTTCTGCAAGTGGTTAATTTCCGGCAGAACCACCTTTTACCGCAGATCCTTTGATAATTCTGACACCATGACTCAGAATCCAGAAACGTCAGTGCAGCACTGAATGAAAGATGCAAGGGTCTGTTAGGAGTCCAGAAACTCATAGACCTTTTATACATACACATGCACTAATTACAAGCAAACAGATCACAGGTGAGGATGATTACCTTTAATAGACATTCAAACCCATTTGTGTCACCTTGTGTGCATGTTATAAGGCCAAAATCACCAGGGTATGTAAACTTTTGATCAGGGTCATTTGGGTAGTAAACACAGTTGATAATAAATGGCTTCAGCCAAACACTAACCATGAGTGAAAAAAAGTTTTTTTTGTGTTACCATTCATCTTCTCTGAAAAACGCCCAAGAAATCATAAATTCTGCCAGAGTATATAAAATTATCAGTACAACTGTGTGTGTGTGCGCGTGCGTGCGTATGTATGTGATATATAAATATATATATTTTTTTTATATTACACACACACACAAATTGCATCTTCTAGTTGGCCCCTTACTTCCTTAATTTTGTCCCTGTCCCCCCCCCCCCCACGGCACCCCCCTAAATATGAAAGCTGTAAACGCCACTGATCAGAACATTCACTCTTCAAAGTGACTTGACATCGGTAACACAAAAAGTTTCAACAGCGTATACCAGTTTATTACAAAACATGGGGATCAGGTTTTTTTGCCATAGATAGTAATAAACGTGAAAACTGTACCTTAATTCGCACCTCGCGAAACCCTGGAGGTTGTACCTCCACTTCTTCAATAGAAAGTGGCTGATTTGTGCCCCATGCGACAGCTGCTCTGCATTTTATCATCTTAGGAAAAATTACACATACGAGATGACACATAAATTATGCTTTAACATCATTTCATCAAGTGGTGGGTGGAGGCACACAAGAACTACATCAAGCAAAGGATGCCTCTACAAAAGCGTGGTCCATCTCTAATCTTTGAGGCAATTACAAGGATGCCCTAGGGGGTTATATATGAAAGGCAAATCCACTGTGCACCGAAAGTGCACTTAGAAGTGCAGTCGCTCTAAATCTGAGGGGTAGATCTGAAATGAGTGGAAGCTCTGCCGATTTTATAATCCAATCATGTGCAAGCTAAAATGCTGTTTTTTATTTTTCTTGCACGTCTCCCTCGGATCTACAGCGACTTTACATCCAAGTGCACTTTCAAGTGAACTTGCAGTGCAAAGTCGATTTTCCTTTAGTAAATAACCCCCCTAGCCTCATTACCCCAAGACCCTGTAGGCCTCTTTAAAGATGCACCTTGCGCATCCCCATAAAGTACTTATGTTTTTTCTGTTTCTATCAGGAAAAGAGCTAGTATCTAAAGCCATTCTGTTTATATTTTATGTAGATACAGCTTGGCATTTCAATTAATGAACTTGAAATATATCATTTCAACATTAGTAAAAAATAGGATTTTTGTTCTCACCGTAAAATCCTTTTCTCTGAAGTTCATTGATGGACACAGCAGCTCTTCTTGACCTTAGGGTTATATTGCCCCTTTAGGAGAGGACTAGGCAGAAAGTGTTAAAAACAGCAACACTTGCACAGTACCGCCCAGGGGGCAGTCCTACTGGCTATAACCCCTCACACTTCATCCAGCAGCTCAGTTCGTCAAAAACAGTACAAACAGAAATGGGGGGGGGGGGGGGTGCTGTGTCTAAAAACTTCAGAGAAAAGGATTTTATGGTGAGTACAAAAATCCTATTTTCTCTATCGTTCATTGACGGTCACAGCAGCTTTTCTTGACCTTAGGGACGTCCCCAAGCAGTGTCAAAGAAACGGGTGGGAACAGCAAACAATAATAACTCCACCCAAAACAGCCAGAGTGGAGGAGTTACAACCTTAAACAGCCCTCTGCAAAACCTTGCAGCCGAAGCAAGCATCCGAAGATGCACTCGCATCAACCTTGTAAAATTTAGTAAAAAAAGTGTGAACAGCCCACCAGGTCGCCGCCTTACACACCTGAAAGCTGAAGAGGCATCAATTGGCCTGGTAGAATTTGCCGCAACAGGAAAGGGAGGCGCCCGTCCCCTTATGGCATAAGCCTGAACTACAATCTGTCTGATCTACCGAGAGATGGCGGCTGATGAGACCGCCAGTCCCTTATTTGGACCAGCCAGCAATAGAAACAGCGAGTCCGACCTCTGAAAAGGAGCCGTAGCACCACACCTCTTTACGGTGTGATGGCCGAGGACATAAGGATGGAAGCACAATGTCCTCATTTAGATAAAAAACCAAAAACAACCTTTGTAAGAAACAAAGGCTGTGGACGCAGCACCGTCTTATTCTTGTGGAGAATCAAGTAGGGAGACTTGCAACACAAGGCCACCAACTCAGAAACCCTCCTGGCAGATGTAATGGCCACTAGAAAGACCACCTTCTGAGAGAGTGCCAATAAGGGAATCTCCCTAATGTTTTCAAACGGCAGCTTCTGAAGCACCGCAAGCACCACATTCAAGAGGTGGCCGGATTGGAGGGGGCCCCATGTCGAACCCCCTGAACAAATGTACTCACCAATGAATGAGCCGCCAAGGGCCGCTGAAAAGGACAGCCCAAGCTGATATCTGTCCCTTAATGGTGCTTAATGCAAGGTTCTGATCCATTCCTCGCTGCAAAAACAGCAGGATCCTGGAAAGTGAATATGTACGTGGACGCCACCCCATCTACTCACACATGGAGATGTAGGCCTTCTACGTACGATGATAAATCTTCAGAGAAGATGACTTCCGTGCTCTCAACATAGTGGATATTATGGAATCAGACAGACCTCGGTCCCTTAGCACCTGCCTCTAAAGCCAGTGACGGTAAAGCAGGATGAAATATTGGATCTTTGCGACAGAAGGTCCTCTCGCATCGGCAGTCGCCAAGGAACATCCACCACCATTCATACTATGTCGGTGTACCACGGACGCTGAGGCCAATCTGGGACAATCAGAATCACCGAAATCCCCTCGGCCTCCACTCTGCAAAGCACTACGTGGTAGAAGGCATAAATCAGCCAATAATGCCACCAACGCGTCTGCCGCGTCCGCCCACGGATCCTTTTGACCTGGGCACAAACCTCTTTACCTTACGCTTCAGTCGAGAAGCCAGGAGATCCACATCTGGCATGCCCCACCTTAGGCAAAGGAGCTGAAATACATCCGGATGTAGCGACCATTCTCCTTGGTTCAGCATCTGACGACTTAGGTAGTCCGCTTGCCAGTTTTCTACGCGTAGAAAAGCCCACCGCAGGATGTGAGCGACCTCCAGTGCTGCAGCCAAGCTTTTTGTTCCTCCTTGATGGTTGACACATGCCACCGCCGTGGCATTGTCCGACTGGATCCTGACCGGATGCCCCTGCAGCCTCTGCGACCATGTGGAGAGGCGCTCCAGTACATTGATCGGCAGGCGAGATTCCTCCTGGGTCCATCGACCCTGGGCTGACTGTATCCCCCAAACTCCCCCCAACTGGTCAGGCTGGCGTCCGTTGTGATCACTGTCCAATGAAGAGGAAGGAACAACTTCCCATACCGAAGGGCTGGCGACCTCAGCCACCAGAGCAGGGAATCCCTGACTAGCTGGCTCACCCGATCTGACAATCCGGGGACGACAGAGATTGGTCCCATTTGGACAATATCTCCTTTTGCAAGAATCCGAGTGTGGAATCGCGCATACGGTACCACTCCGAAAGTGGCTACCATGAGACCCAGGACTCGCATGCAAAAATGCAGCGACGACCACCTGCGGGACACCAACAACTTTACCGCAGCTTGAAGAGTCTGCAACTTGTCCAAAGGGAGAAAGACTCTTGCTTCCGAGGAGTCCAGAAGCAAGTTCAGGCATTGAGTCGTCACCAACACTTCTGAAGGTTCAGAACCCAATCAAAATGCCGAAGAGCTTGCATGGTGATTGCCACATCCTCCCTTAATTCTGAGGCGGAAGCTGCCCTCAGGAGGTCATCCAGGTAATCCATGATTGCGATCCCTCGCTGCCTCAGCAAAGCCAAAACTGGGGCTAGCACCTTGGTGAAGATCCTTGGTGCCAACGCCAGGCCAAAAAGGAAGCGCTACAAATTGGTACCTCTCCCCCCGACCGCAAATCGCAGAAACCTCTGATGCTTGATGCATATGGGGACATGCAAATATGCGTCCTTGATGTCCAGAGATGCCAGAAAATCCCCCTGATGGAGTGCAGCCAGGGCCATTTGAAGGAATTTGGGGGCCCCAAGCAAATTGACATGGAGCCCCCCCCCCCCATGCACGTACAGTGGGCACAGTATATCTAACGATATCTAATGAGGAGACCAAAAAACAAAGATTTACCATAGATTTCTTTCCATTTTCTTTTACCATCCCATTTCCATCGTATTGCTTTTTGCTTTTTTTTTTTTTGAATCAGGTAATATTTATTAAAGCTTTTTGCAAAAATTTACAAAGCAGAGAAAAGACTCTACAGCACACTCTACTGTAGAGTCTTTTCTCTGCTTTGTAAATTTTTGCAAAAAGCTTTAATGGAAAGAAAGCTATGGTAATTGTTTTGTTTATGATGCATATCATCCATGTAGGCAGGGGCGTAACTATAGGGGGTGCAGCAGTTGCGACCGCAACTGGGCCCTGTGCTGCAGGGGGCCCATGCAGCCCCCTCTACATATGGCCGGCAGCAGCATAGGCAGCTAGGAGTACCAGTGCACCATGCACACGGGTGGGTGGAGGGTGATCAGCACTGGCTGCTCTTTAGTTGTGCATTCCCCGCATGACCTGTGTCCTCGGCCGGCTCCTCAGAGTACCCCTCTCCTGCTCCATGCATTGCCGCTCAGTCTGATGTCTGTTCTCCCCAGCCAGAGTCCCGCCCCCCGAGTCCGGTCCACACTGGACTGCATACTTCTCCCGGGCGAACAAACTTTAAGCACCCAGATGCAGTGCAGCCCTATGAGAGCCCCCCGGAGGACACTGCAGGCTTGTCTACCAGCCCCCCTCCTCCCCGTCATACACAGATGATGAAAGGTCTTTCTGGGAGATATGCTGATCACCCGTCCAGCACACTGGATGGAGCCCAGGCCAACATGGATGAGTGCGCGGCCTGCAGCTTGGTCATGGTGAGTGAGAGGACCCCATCCCCTACACACCATTACATACCCCCTCCATCTCCCCCTGGGGACAGGGGCCCCTTACGTGGGGACAGGGACCCCCATCTTCCCTGGGGACAGGGACCCCTTCTCACCTGGGGGCAGTAACTTCATCTGCCCTGGAGAAAAGGACCTCGTCTCTTCTGGGGACGGGGACCCCATCCTGCCTAGGGACAGTCCCCCAATGGGGCACCTAAAAATAAAAAATAAATAATAAAAAAAAAAAACTACTGATGCCAGTGGTGGAACTACAGGGCTCACAAAGGTCATACCTGTGACCATGCCCTGGAGTTCCACCGCTGGACTCGGAGGGAAGGGCCCTGGCTTGGGTTCAGGGGGGTCCTTCATGGTTTCTTGCATCGGGGCCCTGAAGGTTCTAGTTATGCCACTGCAGGTAGGTTATGGTCAGCAAGCTACCATATTTTTCATACTAAATGGGTCTTGACTAGAGTAATATTATTCCTGCACTATCAAGTGTAAATGCAAATTAGATGGTGGAACTGCTGAAGACACCGAAAAAAGGGTCAAACCATACCCTAAAAATTATTGGATAAATGTGGGGGTGGTGCTGCGCTGTCCCTGAGGGGTATATTGCCAATAGGCTAATTAAAGGATAAAGGAGATAGCACTCCTAACATAGAGGTTACACTACTCCTAATGGTTAAAATGTCAAAAGCTTGAATATATTAATAAAACGGTGCATAACATGCTAACGTATACCTCTAAAAAACTGAATAAAAATAAAAATACTGTAAAAAATATATAGTGCAACGTACATAGAATATATATATGTGCACTGGGTATAACCATCACAGATTTACCCTATCTGGTGTGAATAACATATAAATTGTGCAAAGAATCAAACAATAAGTGCAAAATCCAAAGAATGCTATGTGTCACATGAACTAAAAAAAATTGCATGGGCAACAATAAAGCAGAAAATCCTGGTGCAAAGTGCAATGTAATCTGTGTGAACACAGTGGCAAATGCTGTATATAACTAGTGGCAGCATATATTAATACAGTCCAAGAAATAAGTCCAAGAAGTGCAATATGCAAAGGAAATCCAATGGTGTCTAATCAAGCTGTGAGAAACAGGTCTTGATGACTAGACTACAACCTTTCCGGTGTCGGTACAGGTACTATCACCCCACGCAGCCGCAGGTCCTGTACTGCCCCAAACAGGGCATCCTGACGAGCCAGAAGAAGATGAAGGTTAGAGGGAAAAAAATCTGTTTGGTCGGACAAGAAAGAAACTCTATCTTGTACCCTGAGGAAACAAGTTCGCAGGCCCACTGGTAGGAAAGCAGGGAGGTCCACCGAGCTGCAAACTCCAGAAGGCGACCCCCCCCACCCGAGATTTGGGTGGGGGTAAACCTTCAAGCTGTAACAGATTTGTTTGCAGGCTTGTTTGGCTTGCGATACCAGGGATGCTTTTGTATCGCAACAGGCACCTTGTCGTACTGGGAACGCTTACCTGCCAACCTAGGCGGACGCAAAATCCACTTCTGAGTGGAAAAGGAGGGCTCTTGCCTACGGCATGGCTCCTTACCTTTCCTGGACTATGGAAGCAACGTACTCTTACTCCCAGTAACATTCTTAAAGGGATTGTAAAGTAAATTTTTTTTTTTTTTTTAAATCAAAAACATGTTATACTTACAGTGCCTTGCGAAAGTATTCATCCCCCTTGAAGTTTTCAACCTTTTGCCACATTTCAGGCTTCAAACATAAAGATATAACATTTTTATTTTTTGTGAAGAATCGCCAACAAGTGGGACACAATTGTGAAGTAGAACGAAATCTATTGGATTTTTAAAACTTTTTTTTAACTAATAAAAAAAATGAAAAGTGGGGCGTGCAAAATTATTCGGCCCCCTTGCGTTAATACTTTGTAGAGCCACCTTTTGCTGCGATTACAGCTGCAAGTCGCTTGGGGTATGTCTCTATCAGTTTTGCACATCGAGAGACTGAAATTCTTGCCCATTCTTCCTTGCAAAACAGCTCGAGCTCAGTGAGGTTGGATGGAGAGTGTTTGTGAACAGCAGTTTTCAGCTCTTTCCACAGATTCTCGATTGGATTCAGGTCTGGACTTTGACTTGGCCATTCTAACACCTGGATACGTTTATTTGTGAACCATTCCTTTGTAGATTTTGCTGTATGTTTGGGATCATTGCCTTGTTGGAAGATAAATCTCCGTCCCAGTTTCAGGTCTTTTGCAGACTCCAACAGATTTTCATCCAGAATGGTCCTGTATTTGGCTGCATTCATCTTCCCCTCAATTTTAACCATCTTCCCTGTCCCTGCTGAAGAAAAGCAGGCCCATACCATGATGCTGCCACCACCATGTTTGACAGTGGGGATGGTGTGTTGAGGGTGATGAGCTGTGTTGCTTTTACGCCAAACATATCGTTTTGCATTGTGGGCAAAAAGTTCGATTTTGGTTTCATCTGACCAGAGCACCTTCTTCCACATGTTTGGTGTGTGTCCCAGGTGGCTTGTGGCAAACTTTAGATGAGACTTTTTATGGATATCTTTGAGAAATGGCTTTCTTCTTGCCACTCTTCCATAAAGGCCAGATTTGTGCAGTGTACGACTGATTGTTGTCCTATGGACAGACTCTCCCACCTCAGCTGTAGTTCTCTGCAGTTCATCCAGAGTGATCATGGGCCTCTTGGCTGCATCTCTGATCAGTCTTCTCCTTGTCTGAGCTGAAAGTTTAGAGGGACAGCCAGGTCTTGGTAGATTTGCAGTGGTCTGATACTCCTTTCATTTCAAAATGATCGCTTGCACAGTTCTCCTTGGGATGTTTAAAGCTTGGGAAATCTTTTTGTATCCAAATCCGGCTTTAAACTTCTCCACAACAGTATTACGGACCTGCCTGGTGTGTTCCTTGGTCTTCATGATGCTCTCTGCGCTTTCAACAGAACCCTGAGACTATCACAGAGCAGGTGCATTTATACAGAGACTCGATTACACACAGGTGGATTCTATTTATCACCATCAGTCATTTAGGACAACATTGGATCATTCAGAGATCCTCGCTGAACTTCTGGAGTGAGTTTGCTGCACTGAAAGTAAAGGGGCCGAATAATTTTGCACGCACCACTTTTCAGTTTTTTATTTGCTAAAAAAGTTTAAAATATCCAATAGATTTCGTTCCACTTCACAATTGTGTCCCACTTGTTGGTGATTCTTCACAAAAAATTAAAATTTTATATCTTTATGTTTGAAGCCTGAAATGTGGCAAAAGGTTGAAAAGTTCAAGGGGGCCGAATACTTTCGCAAGGCACTGTACCTCCACTGTGCAGCTCGTTTTGCATAGAGTGGCCCTGAACCTGCTCTTCTGGGGTCCCTCGGCAGCTGTCTCGGCTTCCTCCCACAGGTACTTCTCACATTCATGCGAGCTCCCTCGCATGGTGAGAAGCACCTGCAGGTGCGTTCCCGTGATACAGCCGACGGCTATAGCCGCTCGCTGTATCACATGGCCCTGCCCCCCGGCGCTCCGCGTCAGTGGATGTGATTGAGAGCAGCGCGAGCCAATGGCTGCACTGCTTTCCATCCATCCACTCCAGCCAATCAGCGGCCAGGCTGAGTTTTTCGAGGGGTCAGTTAACCACTTGACCACTGGGCACTTAAACACCCTTAATAACCAGACCAATTTTCAGCTTTCGGTGCTCTCACATTTTGAATGACAATTACTCAGTCATGCAACACTGGACCTATATGAAATTTTTGTCCTTTTTTTCACACAAATGGAGCTTTCTTTTGGTGGTATTTAATCACCGCTGGGTTTTTTATTTTTTGTGCTATAAAAGAAAAAATACAGAAAATTCTGTAAAAAAATGAATTTTTCTTCATTTCTGTTATAAAATTTAGCAGATTAGTAATTTTTTCTTCATAAATTTTGGCCAAAATTTATACCACTACATATCTTTGGTAAAAATAAGTACAAATTGGTGGATATTATTTGGTCTTTGTGAAAGTTATAGAGTCCACAAGCTATGGTGCCAATATCTGAAAATTGATCACACCTGAAGTACTGACGGCCTATTTCAATTCTTGAGACCCTAACATGCCAGAAAAGTACAAATACCCCCCAAATGACCCCTTTTTGGAAAGAAGACATTCCAAGGTATTTAGTAAGAGGCATGATGAGTTTTTTGAAGTTGTCATTTTTTCCCACAATTCTTTGCAAAATCAAGATTTTTTTTACTTTTTTTTTTTTTTTCACAAAATTGTCATATTATCAGTTTATTTCTCACACAGCATATGCATACCACAAATTACACCCCAAAACACATTCTGCTATTACTCCCGTGTACGGCGATACCACATGTGTGAGACTTTTACACAGTGCGGCCACATACAGAGGCCCAACATGCAGGGAGCGCCATCAGGCGTTCTGGAGCACCCAGGACAATTCTGACATTTCTCTCCTACATGTAAAAATCATCATTTATTTGCTAGAAAATTACATCGAATCCCAAAACATTATATATGTTTTTTAAGCAAACACCCTGGAGAATACAATGGTGGTCGTTGCAACTTTTTATCTCGCACGGTATTTGCGCAGCAATTTTTCAAATGCTTTTTTTTGGAAAAAAAACTGTTTTGTGCTTAAAAAAAAAAAAAAAAACACAGTAAAGTTAGCCCAATTTTTGCATAATGTGAAAGATGAAGTTACACCGAGTAAATTGATACCTAGCATGTCACTCTTCAAAATTGCACAGGCTCGTGGAATGGCGCCAAACGTCGCTACTTAAAAATCCCCATAGGCGACGATTTAATTTTTTACTGGTTATATGTTTTGAGTTACAGAGGAGGGCTAGGGCTAGAATTATTGCTCTCGCTCCAACGTACGCAGCGATAACTCACATGTGTGGTTTGAACACCGTTTTCATATGTGGGCGGGACTTACGTATGCGTTCGCTTCTGCATGCGAGCACATGGGGACAGGGGCGCTTTAAAAAAAAAATAAAAATGTATTGTTCATTTTACTTTATTGATTTTAGTTTGACATTTTTTTCCCCAAAAATAAATTTTTTGATCACTTTTATTCCTATTACAAGGAATGTAAACATCCCTTGTAATAGGAATATGGCATGACAGGTCCTCTTTACAGTGAGATGTGGGGTCAATAAGACCCCACATCTCACCTCTAAGCTGGGAAGCCTGAAAAAAAAAAAAAAAAAAAAAAAAGATTCTGGATTTGATAGTATTGGCGAGTCGGTAGAAGCACCGGAGGGCGGCGGGAGGGGGGGGGGGGTGTGTCTATGGCTGGGTATTGCAGGGTATCACCGACTATGGCTGGGTATGGCTGGGTATATCAGAGTATGGCTGGGTATCTCAGAGTATGGCGTTGCAGAGTATTGCGTTGCAGAGCATTGCAGGATATTGGAGGGTGTTGCAGAGCATTGCAGAGTGTTGCACGGTATTGGCGGGTGTTGCAGAGCATTGCAGAGTGTTGCATGGTATTGGCGGGTGTTGCAGAGCATTGCAGAGTGTTGCAGGGTATTGGTGGGTGTTGCAGAGCATTGCAGAGTGTTGCAGAGCGTTGCAGAGCGTTGCAGAGCGTTGCAGAGCATTGCAGAGTGTTGCAGGGTATTGCAGGGTATTGCAGGGTATTGCAGAGTAATGCAGAGTAATGCAGAGTAATGCAGAGTAATGGCAGGGTATGGCAGAGTATTGCAGTGTAATGCAGACTATTGCAGAGTATTGCAGAGTAATGCAGAGTAATGCAGAGTAATGCAGAGTAATGCAGGGTAATGCAGGGTATTGCAGAGTAATGGCAGAGTAATGGCAGAGTATTTGCAGGGAATTGAGGGGTTAATTTTCGGTGAGCAGCGATGTGGGCACTGCAGATGCAGCCCACATCGCTGCTGACACCGATCTCTTCCCCCTCCGCTGTTCCGATCGGTACAGAGAGGGGGAGGGAGGAACCGGCGTCATAACATGACGCCGGTTTGTTTACAAGTGATCACTCCGTCATTTGACGGAGCGATCACGTGGTAAACGGCCGCGACGAGCGGCCGTTTACCGTGATCCGTGATGCTCGGTCACGGATGCTCTCGAGTGCGCGCCCCAAGGGGCGCGCGAGAGCGGAATTCTGGGAGGACGTCATATGACGGCCTCCCACAGTTAAGAAACCGCCCTAAAGCCGTCATTCGGCTATAGGGCGGTTATTAAGTGGTTAAGTAAAACGGGGGGACTGGGGGCGCAGGCACTGTCAGATGATTTTTTACCTCAATGCATAGAATGCATTAAGGTGAAAAAACATTTACCTTTACAACCCCTTTAATAATGTGATCCAGTGAGGCTCAAAATAGCCTCTCTCCCTGGAAGAGCAAGTCCACCAGTGCTTTCTTAGGCCGCGTACACACGGGCGGACTGTTCGCCCAACTTTGTCCGTCAAACAGTTTCGGCAAACAGTCCGCTCAAAATTAGCATGGACGGACATGGCCACACACGGCACTTTTTTGAGCGGACTGTTTCAGCGAACTGTTTGCCAAACAGTTCGCTCAACTTTTGAAATGAACGGACTCGCCCACGTAAGGCGGAGGCAAGTCCGCCCATTTCGAGCGCGTGTACAGGTAGGCGGGGCCCGCGAAGGAGACTTCGCGGGCACCGCCGCCTGGAATGGACTTAAAGGGGAACCCCAACGCCGAAAAAAATCGGCGTGGGGGTCCCCCCCAAGTCCACAACAGACCCTCGTCCGAGCACGCTGCCCGGCCGGCCAGGAAAGGGGGGGGGCGAGCGAGCGCGCCCCCCCCCCCCTGAGCCATACCAGGCCGCGTGCCCTCAACATGGGGGGTGCCTTGGGGAAGGGGGGGCCGCGCGGCCCCCCCACCCCAAAGCACCTTGTCCCCATGTTGATGAGGACAAGGGCCTCTTCCCGACAACCCTGGCCGTTGGTTGTCGGGGTCTGCGGGCGGGGGGCTTATCGGAATCCGGGAGCCCCCTTTAATAAGGGGGCCCCCGGATACCGGCCCCCCACCCTATGTGAATGAGTATGGGGTACAATGTACCCCTACCCATTCACCTGTGAAATAAAGTACAAAAAAAAACACAACACAGGGAAAAAATATTTTATTGCACAGCTCCGGGGGTCTTCCGTCTTCGGGGGTCTTCTCCGGACTCCTCCGCTATCTTCTTGTAGCTCTTTTGCTAGCGGAGGAGTCCGGCTTTCTTCCTCCCCGCCGCCGGCCTCTTCTCCCGACTTCGGGGGTCTTGTCCCCCTCTTCGGTTCTTCTGCCGGGCCACCGCGCCTTCTTATAGCTCTTTTAGAGGCGGTGGCCCGGTCTTCTGTCGCAGTCGCCGCCGCCGCCGCCGCCTTCCGTTCTTCTCCTTCTTCTTCTCCTGGAGATGTTGACTCGACGATCTCTCCGGCCACAATGCCAGGGACGCGCTCCGCTGCCACTTATATAGTGACAATGGGGCGGTGTCACATGGTATATGTCACATGGGTTGGTCACATGGGTTGATGTCACATGGGGACTATGACATCGTAAGGGGCGGGGTCACCATGTGACCAACCCATGTGACATATACCATGTGACACCGCCCCATTGTCACTATATAAGTGGCAGCGGAGCGCGTCCCTGGCATTGTGGCCGGAGAGATCGTCGAGTCAACATCTCCAGGAGAAGAAGAAGGAGAAGAACGGAAGGCGGCGGCGGCGACGGCGACAGAAGACCGGGCCACCGCCTCTAAAAGAGCTATAAGAAGGCGCGGTGGCCCGGCAGAAGAACCGAAGGCCGCGACAGAAGAACGGAAGGCGGCGGCGACAGAAGACCGGGCCACCGCCTGCAAAAGAGCTATAAGAAGGCGCGGTGGCCCGGCAGAAGAACCGAAGAGGGGGACAAGACCCCCGAAGTCGGGAGAAGAGGCCGGCGGCGGGGAGGAAGAAAGCCGGACTCCTCCGCTAGCAAAAGAGCTACAAGAAGATAGCGGAGGAGTCCGGAGAAGACCCCCGAAGACGGAAGACCCCCGGAGCTGTGCAATAAAATATTTTTTCCCTGTGTTGTGTTTTTTTTTGTACTTTATTTCACAGGTGAATGGGTAGGGGTACATTGTACCCCATACTCATTCACATAGGGTGGGGGGCCGGTATCCGGGGGCCCCCTTATTAAAGGGGGCTCCCGGATTCCGATAAGCCCCCCGCCCGCAGACCCCGACAACCAACGGCCAGGGTTGTCGGGAAGAGGCCCTTGTCCTCATCAACATGGGGACAAGGTGCTTTGGGGTGGGGGGGCCGCGCGGCCCCCCCTTCCCCAAGGCACCCCCCATGTTGAGGGCACGCGGCCTGGTACGGCTCAGGGGGGGGGCGCGCTCGCTCGCCCCCCCCCTTTCCTGGCCGGCCGGGTAGCGTGCTCGGACGAGGGTCTGTTGTGGACTTGGGGGGGACCCCCACGCCAATTTTCTTCGGCGTTGGGGTTCCCCTTTAAATCCATTCCAGGCGGCGGAGCCCGCGACGTCTCCGTCGCGGGCCCCGCCTACCTTCACATGCGCTCGTAATGAGCAGACTTTCCTCCGAGCGGGAACAGTTTGCTCATTTCGAAAGTAGCCTACACACGGGCGGACTGTTCGCTCAAACACAGTTTCAGCGGACAGTTTTTCGGAATTTCCGAAAGACTTTGTCCGTCAAACTGTCCGCTGAAACTGTCCGCTGAAAGCCCACACACGGGCGGACTGTCCGCTGAAACACTGTTCAGCGGACAAAGTTGAGCCAACAGTCCGCCCGTGTGTACGCGGCCTTAGATGCCTGGTCTGCAGACCAGCATTTCAGCCAAATCAGGCGACATAGCACTACTGCTGATACTGAGGGTCTAGAGAGCAAGGGGGCTGTATCTAAGGCCACATCACAGACATACTTAAAGCCCTGCACAAACATAACCAAGCCACATGGTTGGATCTTGGCCCTGAATTATCTACTTACCTCTCTATACCTTCCTGGTAACAACCTTTCTTTTACCCTATATTATACCAAATCTCCTCCAACCCTAAACTTTGAAACTACAATTTTTACTATGCATCTAATCCAGTTATAAAACTTTATACATGTTTATCTTTAGCTAAATGTGTTAAACTAATATATCCCAAATTACATGACTGTTATTATAGTATTCACCTCCTGTTAATATACTGAGAAGCCTCATTTCACACTTTTATACATTCTACTTAACTATAAATCTATTGTATGACTCTTTTTATTGCATTATATTCAATAAAATATTTGAAAAGAAAAGGCCCACTGCGGTTTTCCTTATTCCTTGTAAATAAACGTATCAAAATAAGTTAGGCAAGGAAACACCTTAGGCGTGCGGGCCGGCTTGTGGGACCTGAAAAGGACCGATGCCTCTGTAAATGTCCCCACCGTATCCTCCATTTTTAGGGTATCCAGCACTGCTGTAATAAGTGGCCACACAAGCGCCTTTTCCTGAGATGACCCGGACACAGAGTCATCCTCACTGTCCGAATGGTCCTGGTCCGTATCCTTTGATACATCAGAGCAGGGGCCGCCAGTCACAGAGTCTGAATCAGAGCTTTCCCCTGAAGACGGTGGGGGAAGGGGGTGTTTTTTACCCCCCTTGCACCCGCACGCCACTTCCACCCTGGCAACAAAGGCCTCCAGGACCGCCAACATAGCGTCCATAGGCAGCGCAGGTGCAGGGGAATCAGTTGCAATCACAGGGATGCCTGGGAAAGAAGCGCCAGCTTCTGACGCCATGCTGACCCACACTCGCCTGTCACCACTTAGGGACCTAAGGCAATGTACATAAAAGTCCACCCTCCTAGCTGCACAGACTAAGCCCCCCCCCCGCAGGACTCACCACCCTGGCCCAGGTACTGTGCCATGCTGCTGCTGTTTGCCGCTCTCCCCTGTGCCATTCACGAGGTGTATGTTTGGAAGCACGCTGTTCTAGAAGGAAACAAGCTCCCAGTGCTAGAGGCAAAACCACCAGAGGCTACTAGAAAATGGCCGTCAAAAAACATCTGAGAGTGCCAAGAAAATGGCCGCCGAACTACTACAAAATGGCTGAAATAAAAAAAAACAGCTGATGGAGCGCATGGCGGCCTCCCCACATGGCTCACACAGCACAGACACCCACCGTGGCCCAGAAAAAAGGGAAGATGATGAGCGGACCCCCAACACCCAGCGCAGCCCCCTGCCAGGACCCAGAGCCCCCCCCCCCGAGGACCCCCGACCAGCTACGTGCACCGCACCCCCATGTGCCCATTCAAACAGAGGACCACAGGATGCGGAGGCGGGAAAGGACAGGGAGAGAAGAAAGGGAGAGTGAGAGACGCCCTAGTCGACCTCCCAGGGAACGCCCAGCTGCTCCATCCTGCCGAGACAGGGGGAATCATACTTACCCCTCCTGCAGGGACTGCTGGACGCATTCCACAAAGAGACCCATCACCCAAGCAGTACAGGGTGGCTTCCAGCCATGGCACACTGTGACACAGACAGCAGTAGCCCGGTCATATGTATGCACTGGAGCATATAGCTCACCGACCACCCCTGGAATAGATGGGGCATGTCGTGGCCAACCCAACACGTAGCTAGGGCCTGCTCACACTCGATGGCCAGGCTAGGGAGACTACAAGGATCTATATTATCCAGCCTGTCACCCAGCCCGGCTGTTGATTGAAGATCACAGGAATCAAAAGTGCAAAAAAAAGCAAAAATTTCCCAGGACGAGTGGTCCCATCGGGAGCCAGGTCCTTCTATACTAGGCAGAAAAAAACTGGATGAAGTGTGAGGGGTTATAGCCAGTAGGACTGCCCCCTGGGCGGTACTGTGCAAGTGTTGCTGTTTTTAACACTTTCTGCTAGTCCTCTCCTAAAGGGGCGATATAACCTAAGGTCAGCTGTGTCTGTCAATGAATGATAGAGAAATCCTGGTTTTGTTAGGTTTACTCAACTTGCATAGCCTGAGGTGAATTTTTACAATGCAATATGATCATGATTAGAGATGAGCTTGGGCGGGTTCGAAATCCCACATGCCCAATCCCACACATGGCTAATCACAGGCAGTGAGACATTTCTCAATCTGTGCAGCTGAAGACCGGGAAATGTCTCACTGCCTATGATTAACCGTGAGCAGTGTTGGCTTCCTGGCGGGATCGGGCATGTGGTATTTCAAACACACCCAAGCCCATTCCTAGTCATGACCTTTACAAATGGTTAGAACACTTGACAGCAAATGGTAGTTTTACAGTGCATTAAGATAAAAAGCCTTCTGTGTGTAGCAGCCACCCTCAGGCTCCCCTAGAGGTCCCTCTAGCTCCAGTGATGTTGTAGGAATGTCTTGGCCATCTGGGACTCCCCTCCTCATTGGCTGATACAGCAGCACACCGACATTGGCTCCCGCTGCTTTCAAAGTCAGTCAGCCAATGGAAATAGAAAGGGGGCAGGACCGGGCCACAGCTCTGTGTCTGAATGGATACACAGAGCTGTAACTTGGCTTGGGTGCCCCCACAGGAAGCTGCTTGCTGTGGAGACCCAATAGGAGGGAAGGACCAGGAGAGCCAAAGAGGGACCCAAGAAGAGGAGAATCCGGGCTGCTCTGTGCAAAATCACTGCACAGAGCAGGTAAGTATAACATGTTTGTTATTTTAATTTTTTTCCTATAAACAGACTTTAAAATCACTTTAAGATGTACCATGCACAGGTTGCAAATGCACTGCGATTGCCTGCGCTGGGTTGCATGGTACGGAAGTAACATGTGATCAGCTTACTCTGCATTTTGTAACTACTTTTGATGTGGTTTACCACGATTTCAGCCCATTCAAATGAATGGGCTGAAATTGCATTGCACCCATATCGCACATGAATTGCACAGCATGTTCCTGTATGAGAACCTGCCATAAAGGAAGTCAATGCATGGAGGAATATCTTTGCAGTCCTAAAAATTCTAGTAGCCTGGTAATTATGCTGATCCTCTAGTTTAGATATTTTCTGACAATGATCTGGGATAAGTATGTAGCCAGGAAAGTTTGATTCTTGGAACTGAAGGAGTGTTCTGGATTAGTGACTCAAAGTACTAAAGCCATTAATTGTGTATGACAGCCAGGCAGCTAGCATTTCTCAGAGCGAGGTCAGCAGTGGCAGGGATATGCCTTAGGGCTCATTCAGATTTGTGAATTTTGGTAAAATTTGCATTTATACCCCAAAGCATGTTGACCCCCGAACCCCAGGGTTTTCACAATACAACTCAACACGCCTAGGCAGGTGTCACCCCTGGGCATTATGGTGAATTGCATTGTATAAAATGCTGCATGCCCTTAAGCCCTGGTTCACATTGATGCGATTTGACATGTCAAATTGGCAGCAATGGCATCGTCCTAATGGGCGCGACACTGCATTTGCGGCGCAGCACAGATTTAAAAAAGTTTCTGTGCTACATTTTGCAATTTCGGGGTGTGATTTCCATTGACATCTGTGCAGAAACCCGCACAGTCTGTGAAATTGCAGCCGAAATCGGGCTTGACATGTGGGAGTGAAGTCAGCTGAACACACACGGCTTTATTCCTGCAGCTCAGTGTGAATCTGGGTTTAAAAATGAATTATTTTGCACGGTGGCATCAAAATGTGTGCGGCAATGCACTGTATGCCATTAGGAATGGATCTGTTATCTCTGCAAACTACTACTCAAAAAACACTGCCTGATCAAATGGTATTACTATCTCATAATTAAACTGTGCAATCATTATTGGACAGCTATCACCTTCAGCCCATATCTGATTCACAATGCGGTAATTGAAAGCTCTTACTTTTCCTGTATAATCCATTGTTACAGCAAAGCTTCGCTAGCAGCAGCAGCACAACTAGTAAGCCTATTCTGTACACAGTTCCTCTTCCGAGTGAAACACATGATCACAGTCACATGATCAAAAAGCCAGCAGCTGCTGTGAATGCATTCTGCTGGCCTTAGTATTTTCTGTGTCACACTACAGACCAAAACTTTGCAGCTCAATTAACACATTTGCTGATCCATCCAAATACACTGCTTAAAAAAATTAAAGGAACACTTTGAAAACACATCAGATTTCAATGGGGAAATATATCATATCTATACTGATATGGACTGGGTAATGTGCTAGGAATGAAAGGATGCCACATTGTTTGATGGAAATTAAAATTATCAACCTACAGAGGGCTAAATTCAAAGACACTCCAAAGATCAAAGTGCAAAAAATGATGCAGCAGGCTAGTCCATTTTGCAGAAATGTCATTGCAGCTCAAAATGGCACTCAGTAGTAAGGATGAGCTCCGGCGTGTTCGCATACTCCACGTGTAGAGCCCGCCGGGAAGTCGGCGCAGCCCTGCGCTAATCACAAGCAGTGAAACATTGCCCTGATGCACGGCTGCAGAGATCAGGCAATGTCTCACTGCCTGTGATTAGCGCAGCGCCAACTTCCTGGTGGGCTCTGCATGTGGAGTATGCGAACACACCAGAGGTCACCCCTACTCAGTAGTTTGTATAGCCAACACTGCACCAACGTAGGGTCTGGCAATGGGTCCAAGGATTTCATCCCGATACCTAATGGCTGTCAGGGTGTGATTGTCTAGCATGTAGAGGTCTGTGCATCCCTCCATAGATCCTCCATAGTCCCTCCATAGATATGCCTCCCCAGACCATCATCGACCCACCACCAAACCATTCATGCTGAACAAAGTTACAGGCAGCATAATGTTCTCAACAGCTTCTCCAGGGCCTTTCACCTCTATCAAATGTGCTATCGGTGAACCTGCTCTCATCTGTGAAAAGCAAAGGGAGCCAGTGACAGACCTGCCAATTCTGGTGTTCAATGGCAAATGCCAATTGAGCTCCACAGTGCTGGGCAGATGATGTCAGACCCTCATGCCGCGTACACACGATCCGAATTCTAATCGGAAAAAGCTCTGATGGTTTTCCCGATGGAATTCCGCTCAAGCTGTCTTGCCTACACACGGTCACACCAAATTCCGAATGTTTAGAACGCGGTGACGTACAACACGTATGACGGGACTAGAAAAAGGAAGTTCAGTAGCCAGTAGCCAATAGCTTCCTTCTCGTAGTTGAATCTGGGGATGCGTGATTTTTGGCGTGTCAGAATTGCATACACACAATTGGAATTTCCGATAGAAAGTTTTTCCGTCGGGAAAATTTAAAACATGCTATAAATTTTTGGCTGGCGGAAATTCAGACAGCTAAATTCCGATGGAGCATACACATGGTCGCATTTTCCTATGAAAAGCTCTCATCGGTCTTTTTCTGGCCGGAATTCCAATCGTGTGTACGCGGCATCAGGCCACCCTCATAAAGTCTGTTTCTGATTGTTTGGTCAAAGAAATTCACACCTGTGGCCTGTTGGAAGTAATTTTGTAGGGCTCTGGCAGTGCTCATCCTGTTCCTCCTTGCACAAAGGAGCAGATAGGTTAAGGACCTTCTATGACCATTCTCTTGAGACTAGGAGACACAGCAAACCTTCTGGGAATGGCACGCGTTCATTTGCCTTCCTGGAGGAGTTGGACTGCCTGTGAAACCTCTATAACAGGGGTCAGCAACTTTTTTCCACTTTAAATGAGGGCCACGTTCACCTACTAATAAATTAAGCTAATAATAAAATGCCTAACATGTCATGCTTTAAAATTGCACACACTCGTGGAATGGCGACAAACTACGCTACTTAAAAATGTCCATAGGTGACGCTTTAAAAATTTCTACAGTTTACCAGTTGCAGAATAGGTCTAGCACTAGAATTATTGCTCTCACTCTAACGATCACGATGATACCGCACATGTGTGGTTTGAACACAGTTTAAATTTACGGGCGCGACGTATGGAGGGATGGGCACTTTACTTTTTTTCTGATCAGTTTTATTGCTGTCACAAGGAATGTAAACATACCTTGTGACAATAATAGGCAGTGACAGGTACTCTTTGTGGAGAGATCTGGGGTCTATAAGACCCCAAATCCCTCCTTTGCACTTAAAAGCATTTGTTTTGAATACTGTCATCTTTTAAAATCTAGCCCCTTTAAGTCTTCTGTAAACCGGAAGTGATCTTATGACATTGTTTCCGGGTTACTAGATCCGAGACACGTTTAAAGCCGATTCCGGCTTCATTCAGATCTCCAGCCAGAGGGCGGCCGTGCCAGCTGGTTGCTCAGGCCTCCCCGTGGGACAGGATAGCCTGGCCAAGCCAGAGAAGGTGGTGGGAGGGAGGAACATCTCCTCTCGCTGCTTGGGGATAACAGCCGAGCAGCTTCTTAGCCGCATCAGTCCCACAGCCCGTCCCAAAGCCCACTGGCTCCTTCAGCTCCTAGAACAGTGATGGCGA
Source organism: Lithobates pipiens (assembly GCF_037356315.1). Lineage (NCBI taxonomy): Eukaryota > Metazoa > Chordata > Amphibia > Anura > Ranidae > Lithobates > Lithobates pipiens. The sequence goes on from NW_027507718.1 coordinate 270,505,180, forward strand.
ACCTTGGCACCCCAGATGTTTTGGAACTACATTTGCCATGATGCTCAACTACACTGCAGAGTGCATGAGCATCATGGGAAATGTAGTTCCAAAACATCTGGAGTACCAAAGTTCGCCATCGATGTCCTAGAGTTTTGGCGATTAAAGATCTTACAGCCAATCCACGAATGTGTTCCCAAAGTTCAATCAGTGTTCCATTCTGTACAATTGCAGGTTGGGTTGTGTGGGTAATGCTGAGGGCTTCCCCAACCAGTGACAACTCATTTTATTTTTTTTAGGTTGGTGACAGGGTCTCTTTTGAGTGACCCTGTAATTACTGTATTTATTGGCATATAACACTCACTTTTTCACCATGAAAATCCGGTACAAATAGCGTGTGCGTGTTATACGCCAATACAAAAATGTTAGTTTTTTCCTGAAACTTCCCTCTTAAAATGAATGTGCGTGTTATACATCTGTGCGTGTTATACGCCGATAAATACGGTAGTCGATTTCCATACCTAGACAAGGAATGTTTACCTTTCCTGCTGACTGCCAGAATACCAATCCTTTCATACGGAATTCCTGGCTTAAGTTCACTGGAAAACCATCCCTACCTGCTCTATGTAACGGTTTTGCTGTAAAAATATTAATATATATCAAAATGCATAGAACAATTTAATATGAATACTTTATGACAATTTAAACCAACTAAAACCTATTTTTGATTCAACTTACTTTATTGCTCCCGTGTGCGTCATTGAAAGTCCCGCCATTTGTGCTTTCTTTATTTAATCACTTCCAGGTATGTCAATTTCCTTGGACTCTGCTTGTTTCCTTCCACCAACTCCCTCATCAATACTGTGGCCTGTGGTGATGTGGAGGTTTGTGGGAGGAACCGCTAAGCATTGTTGGGGAGGGGGACCAAGGAAATTAACATTCCCAGAAGTATCAGTTTTCCAGCAGACTTTGGCCAAGGATTTTTTAGGCTGGGTTCACACTAGTGCGAATTGAATGCAGCTTTCCCTGCATCCAATTCACATGTCAGGAGACTGTAACCGGCTCTCAATGGAGGCGGTTCACACTGCTCCAGGATGGCTGCAGAGCGGTTTGCAGAAGAGTCCCGTGTCTTCTGGTCCAAATCCAGGCAAACATTCTGGCCCGATTTGTCTGTGAAACGGAGAACAGGGACACACCAGACCCTTGCTGTGAGCCGCACCGCACAGCAGTGTGAACCCAGCCTTAAACATGGATTTGTGTTCTGGCAGAACATTCAGCAGGAAAAAGAACTATCCATTTGCTTCTTTATGCCTTATTTGATTCATAATGGGATCAATTTAAAGGAAATCTTCTGTTAACCACTTGCCACCCGCCCTATTACAAATTGACGGCGGCAAAGTGGTTTCATAATCCTAACCGGACGTCATATGACGTGATTAGGATTATGAGCCGCTGCGCGCCCCCGGGGGCGCATCGCGGCGATCGTTGTTGCGGGGTGTCAGTCTGACACCCGGCAACTACGATCTCGGTAAAGAGTCTCCGACGGAGACTCTTTACCATGTGATCAGCCGTGTCCAATCACGGCTGATCACAGTGTAAATGGGAAGAGCCGGTGATCGGCTTTCCCTCACTCGCGTCTGTCAGACGCGAGTAGAGGAGAGCCGATCGGCTGCTCCTCTGACAGGGGGGGTCTGTGCTGATCGATTATCAGCACAGCCCCCCCGAGGATGCCCACACTGGACCACCAGGGACACCACTAGACCACCAGGGAAAAGGTAAAAAAAACCAAAATCCTCCCTAGACCACCAGGGTGCCAGTCAGCACAATGGGTGCCAATCAGTGCCCATAATGGATGCCAATCAGTGGCCACAATGGGCATCACTGATTGGCATGCATTATTGTTTGGCACTGATTGGCATCCATTACTATAACACCGATGCCGCCTATGAGTGCCCACCTGTGCCGCCTATGAGTGCCCACCTGTGCCGCCTATGAGTGCCCACCTGTGCCGCCTATGAGTGCCCACCTGTGCCGCCTATGAGTGCCCACCTGTGCCGCCTATGAGTGCCCACCTGTGCCGCCTATCCATGCCCACCTGTGCCGCCTATCCATGCCGCCCATCCGTGCCGCCCATCTGTGCCAGCTATCAGTGGCAATTTGTGCCACCTATCAGTGTCCGTCCGTGTCGCCCATCCGTGTCGCCCATCCGTGTCGCCCATCAGTGCCACTTCATTGGTGCCACATTGGTGCCCATCAGTGCCACCTTATCAGTGCCCATCAGTGTAGCCCCATCAGTGCCCATCAGTGAAGGAGAAAACGTACTTATTTACAAAGTTTTGAAACTGAAACAAAAAAAAACATTTTTTTTTCAAAATTTTCGGTATTTTTTTTATTTGTAGCGCAAAAAATAAAAACCGCAGAGGTGATCAAATACCACCAAAAGAAAGCTCTATTTGTGGGAAAAAAATGATAAAAATGTCATTTGGGTACAGTGTAGCATGACCGCGCAATTGTCATTCAAAGTGCGACAGCGCTGAAAGCTCAAAATTGGTCTGGGCAGGAAGGTGTTTAAGTGCCCTGTATTGAAGTGGTTAAATAAACATAGAGGGAGCCCTTTTACACTTTTTCAATGTGACAACACGCAATAAATAGTTATCAAAAGGCAGGGCAAGTCATAGCTCTATAGAAACAGTGCAATTCATTGTAAATGGCATCTCATCACACTGTGCAATAACAGCCAATGTACCTCAGCGCACCAGAATACACATACCATGAGTTGTGGTGTGCAGCATTATTAAAAAAGACCTTGTTTTATTTTTTTATAAAGAATTGGATGCCTCAACAAATTGAACGTTATTGTACACTGTAGTGGACATTCATGCACCAATCTGGCTGGAGGCTTTCTTTGCTGATCTCCTCATTCTGCTAGTTGATTTGCTGCTTTGCTGACTTGCTTCAATATTTTGAGTCAATAACCTAGGTATTTAGACTTTACAACGTTGTAAATTTTTTATGTGTTTTTTATTATAGTGTATGCTGGGATTTAATTCCACATCAATGTCATTGTCTTATATTTAGTGGTTTTAACGTACTATTGATTAATTAATAAAGCTTATCTCATTTCTACATACTGTATGGTATACCGTGGCTGATCCTCCTTATTGCTTTCTTGGGGCACCTCTTTGCCCCACCCCCCAAATTTTCATTAGTAACCACTTAGCTTTGGAGGTATCCCATCCAAACCCGACGAACCGGTAACCCCTACCCTTGTGGTTGAGTCCTCTCATCCCTATATAAACTGGATTCATGTTTCTATATATGTACTGGTATGTTTTTGGGTTTCAGTGGTTATACCCGGGAACCGTTGTGTTCAGCTGGAAACTTTCTGTAAAGAAAAAGTGATCTAAGTGGCTAATTAGCCACCCAATCACTTCTGCGGGTGGCGGAAGGGGGGTGGCTGCCCTGTATGGAGAGAGAGAAACAGATGTCGTTCCCCTCTCTCTGTAACTCTGGAAACCGGGAACAACAAGCAGCTCATCACTTCTGTTGGAATGGCCTAGTCAAAGCCCAGACCTCAATCCAATAGAAAATCTGTGGTCAGACTTAAAGATTGCTGTTCACAAGCGCAAACCATCCAACTTGAAGGAGCTGGAGCAGTTTTGCAAGGAGAAATGGACAAAAATCCCAGTGGTAAGATGTGTCAAGCTCATAGAAACGTATCCAAAGCGACTTAGAGCTGTGATAGGTGCAAAAGGCGGCTCTACAAAGTATTTACTTTAGGGGGGGTGAATAGTTATGCACATTGACTTTTTCTGTTATTTTGTCCTATTTGTTGTTTGCTTCACAATTAAAAATAAAAAATCTTCAAAGTTGTGGGCATGTTCTGTAAATTAAATTATGCAAATCCTCAAACAATCCATGTTAATTCCAGGTTGTGAGTCAACAAACGAAGAATGCCAAGGGGGGTGAATACTTTTACAAGGCACTGTAACACAGGCCAACACACATTTTGAAGCCTCGAATGTTTAACCTGTTCCTCGGTATATTCTATATGCCACTCTTCAGTCTGGTCGCTTGTCAGAAATCAGAATATAAATATCGCAAAAAAAATGATTCAGGCAGCACCGTTGTGAAGTAGCCATAACCTGTAAGGTGCTCGATCTGTAAAAATGAAATGAGTAGCAATATACACACCTTCTATATGATCATAACTGTAATACAATTAATAACATACACTTTAGAATCCAATGTTTCCGATGGTAATGTGATACTAAAGTCTTGTTTTTTTTTAAAATAATAAACATGTTATACTTACCTGCTCTATGTAATGGTTTTGCACAGAGCATCCCAGATGCTTCTCTTCTTGGGTCCCTCTTCGGCGCTCCTGGCCCCTCCCTTCTGTCGAGTGCTCCCAAAGCAAGCAGCTTGCTATGGGGCACCCGAGCTGAGTTGCAGCTTTGCTAGTCCATTCAGACACGGAGCCTCAGTTCGGACCCGCTCCTTTTCTGTCCTAATTGGCTAACTGACTTTGATTGACAGCAGTGGAAGCCAATGGTGCCGTTGCTGTGTCTCAGCCAATCAGGAAGGAGAGTCCCAGACGGCCGAGGCACGTCGCTGGATAGAGATGGAGCTCCATGAGTATTAGGGAGGCTGAGGGCGGCTGCTACACACAGAAGGTTTAAAGACTGCATTAAGATAAAAAAATAACTTATACCTTTACAACCCCTTTAAAAGACACTCTCACTATATCTGCTAACTTGTATGCAAAAACACAAACTAGGTAACAAAAGAAAAAGTTGATCAGCAAGATCTTTTCAAAAACTGACTAGAAAATTATATACATTCAACCATATCTAAGAAACTATAGCTGATACAGTCTAGCCAATACAATTTTTCGGAATTTGCGTCCCCAAATTACCCTCCAAAAACAGGTCTAAAAAGCAAGGCAAATTTAGTTTTCTGGGGGCGTTCTGTGTACAGGCTGCTGTATAGCATCTGACTTAGAAAAAGGTTCCTGTACGACTTTGGGGGTGACCCGAGGCGACTTGCATTGACTTCTATAGAGAAGTTGTTTTGCAAGATGCCGCAGCGGTCGCGCTGCAAGTCGTGCTGCCTCAGTGTGAACCGGACCAAGGCACAAAGGTTTTTTTTTTTATGACTGTAAAACAATGCCTTTGATCTTTGATAAAAGGACACACTTATAAATGGATAGGTTTGGATGTATTAGGAAGAGAACAGATCTTCAGTGGCTTGTTTTCTAATGTCTGGCCATAAAGTGTACATGACCAATTTAATCTTCCACATACAAAGCACATTTTGCACTTTCCCCACGTATATGCAATGTCAGTTTTGTATTACATATATGGGCAAGGATAATAAAAATGTCAATGGAGCAACATAATATAGTAAAGAAACTTAAATCCCCAGGGGATGAGTCCACCAATGGCAGCCTATGCATTGTCACAGTAGAGCTTTCCATTTATATTTATGTCTCATTCTCAAAAAATATTGATGAAGCAGCACCACCTTCTGGTAAAGAAATAAAACTACATCAAATGTGCAGTATACAGTATTAGGAGATGCTAAGTGGTTATATTTCTAAAAGCGCTTTAATCCAAAACATATACAATATGTAATTAAGAACCTGATTTACTAAAGTGTGAAGGAAATACGACAGTGTTCATGTCAAATTTAAAAAATTTTCAAATGTCTAAAGTGCACACAGAACACTTCATTTCATACCAGGTTCTCTTTCTCTGCAACTTAGTAAATAGTGTCACACTTAGGCAAATAGAAGCATAAATTACTATGGCGTTTGTGAAGTGGATAAAAATTTATTTTTTCCCATCTGGAAACAGAAATGGTTTAGTGTATATTGCATACAAATCTGAAGTACACTAAAAATTAAATGTGTAATCCTTATTGAATTTTAGTTTAGTTTAGTTCAAAATTGATTTTGGAACTGCTCAAAAAACAAAACAAAGCTATTTCTGCTAATGAATATCACATGTAGAGCTCTGCCATGTACCATTTTCTCACAGAATAGGTAAAGCATATGTTAAGCATACATAAATCTGAATACATTTAAGGATAAATTGAACGGGACTTTAAAGGTGCCAATCGATTAAACAAGTTGTATAAAAATATACCTTTTTATTTAATATCACTCTCTTTAAAATTACAAAGAATAGTCAAATAATGGGATTTTTGAACTCACCGTAAAATCCTTTTCTCTGAAGTTCATTGATGGACACAGCTCCTTTAAATCTTGACCTTAGGGTTATCACGCCACATGTAAAAACAGCAAGACTTCACACCACCGCCCAGGGGGTGGTCCCTCTGGTTATAACCCCTCACCCTGCTTCCTGCAGCTCAGTTCGTCAAAAAGCAGTACAAACATAAATAGGAAGGGTGGGTGCTGTGTCCGTCAATGAACTTCAGAGAAAAGGATTTTACGGTGAGTACTAAAATCCCATTTTCTTTTTCGTTCATTGATGGACACAGCTCCTTTAATTCTTGACCTTGGGGACGTCCCCAAGCAGTGTCAAAAAACGAGGGGGTGGAAACAGCAAAACATAACTTCACCCAAAACAAAAGGAACACCTCAACAGAGGAGTTTCCATCTCAAATGGCCGCCATCAAAACCTGCGGCCAACTTATGCATCAAAAGATGCATTCACAACAAACTTGTAACTGAAAGAAGGTGTAAATTGCAACCTTACAAAGCCGACTGTAAAACCTTTGCGGCCGAAGCAAGCATCCGAAGATGCGCTTACGGCAACTTTGTAGAATTTAGTGAAAGTGTGAACGGACGACTAAGTTATCGCCTTACACACTTGGGAGACAGGCGCTTGATGTTGGAAAGCCCAGGAGGTTCCAATTGCCCTGGTGGAATGAGCTGTGACAGGAAAAGGGGGCACCCACCCCTTTAAGGCATAGGCCTGAACCACGATCTGTCTGATCTGCCAGACCTTTTTTCGGACCAGCCACTGAGACAGAGAGTCTGACTTCGGGAAGGGAGCCGTAGCAGACAGATACACGTGTAGAGCCCAGACCATGTCCAGGGAATGTAAGGCAACTTATTTCGGGTGTGTCGCCTTAGGACAAAGGGATGGTAACACGATGTCCTCATTTAGATGGAAAGCCGAAACCACCTTTGGAAAAAAAGAGGACGTAGCACCGCCTTATCCTTGTGGATGACCAGGTAGGGAGACTTGCATGACAAGGCCGCCAACTCAGAAACCCTCCTGGCAGATGTAATAGCCACTAGAAAGACTACTTTCTGAGAAAAGGTCAACAAGGGAATCTCCCTAATGTTTTCAAACAGTGGTTTCTGGGGCACCGATAGCACCAGATTCAGATCCCACGGAGGTAGTGGAGGTTGAACCGGAGGAACTACGTGTCGAACGCCTTGCACAAAAGTACCCACCAATGAGTAAGTCGCCAAGGGACGTTGGAAAAAGACAGCCAAGGCTGATATCTGCCCCTTGATGGTGCTTAAGGCAAGTTTCTGATCCACTCCTTACTGCAAAAACAGCAGGATCCTGGAATCTGAATATGTGCGGGGATGCCATCCCATCTCCTCACACATGGAGAAGTAAGCCTTCCACATATGATGGTAAATCTTTTGAGAAGAAGACTTCCGTGCCCTCGCTATTGGGGAAATTACCGAGTCTGACAGATCTCGGTCCCTTAGTACCTGGATTTCAACAGCCATGCCGTTAAAACCAGCGATGGTAAAGCAGGATGAAGCATCGGACCCTGCTAAAGAAGGTCCTCTCGCATCGACATCTGCCAAGGAACATCCAACCACCAGTCGTACTAGGTCGGCGTACCAAGGACGTCAAGGCCAATCTGGGACAATCAGGATCACCGGAATCCCCTCGCCTCCACTCTATGCAGCAGACGTGGTAGAAGTTTGGGGGGGCATAAATCAGCCGATAATGCCCCCATGGAGCCACCAACGCGTCTGACGCGTCCGCCCAGGGGTCTCTTGTCCTGGACACAAACCTCTGCACCTTCTGATCGAGCCAAGAGGCCAGGAGGTCCACATCTGGTGTGCCCCACCTTAGGCAAAGAAGCCGGAATACATCCAGATGCAACGACCATTCCCTAGGTCCAGCATCTGATGACTTAGTTAGTCCACCTGCCAGTTTTCTGTGCCTGGAATGTAAATGGCTGACAGGGCCAGCACATGCCACTCTGCCCACTGGAGGATGTGAGCGACCTCCCGTGCTGTGGCCGAGCTCTTTGTTCCGTCTTGATGGTTGATGTACGCCACCGCCGTGGCGTTGTCCAACTGGATCCTAAACGGACGCCCTTGTAGCCTCCTGGACCACGTGGAGAGGCACCATATGATTGCCCGAAACTCAAGCACATTGATCGGCAGTTGGGATTCTTCCCATGACCAGAGGCCCTGGGCTGACTGTCCCAAAACTCCCCCCAACCGGTCAGGCTGGCGGGGGGTCAACGACTGGAGGAAATGCCCATTTTTTCAGGAGGCTCTCCTCAAAGGGGTAATGTGGGGGTCCACCCTAGGTCCATATCAGACCCTTAACCCGAGCACGCTACCCGGCCGGCCAGGAAAGGGGGTGGGGACGAGCGAGCGCCTCCCCCCCTCCTGAGCCGTACCAGGCCGCGTGCCCTCAACATGCCCCACCACCCCAAACCACCTTGTCCCCATGTTGATGAGGAAAAGGGCCTCTTCCCCACAACCCTGGCCGTTGGTTGTTGGGGTCTGCGGGCAGGGGGCTTATCGGAATCCGTGAGCCCCCTTTAATAAGGGGGCCCCCGGATCCCGGCCCCCCCCCCTATGTGAATGAGTATGGGGTACAATGTACCCCTACCCATATACCTGTGAAAAAAGTTTAAAAAAAAAACAACACACAAGGGTTAAAATAGTTTATTGCACAACTCCGGGGGTCTTCTTCCATCTTCGGGGGTCTTCTCGCCGGACTCCTCCGCTATCTTCTGGATAGAAGTCCGTTCATTTCAAAAGTACGGCAGACTGGCACACGCACGGCCGTACTGTCCGCCGAAGTGCGAGTCCGGCAGACAGATTGGAGTGCAAAAATACTTTCTTAGTCCGCTGGACTTTTGGGTAAAAAAAAGTCCACCGGAGCCCACACACGTCCGCCGGATTGTTTGATCGTGCGTATGAGGCATTAGTGACATTTCATATGTACCATACATATACACCCTCTCTTTTCTTCTCTCCCCTTTCTTTAGTAGTCTATTGGTGGATTTTCTTTTTTGAGCAAACAAGCTTATACAGCAGGAGAGTTCTCCACTGTTTCACACTTCATTTTTGGACCTCTCCTGGTTTTCAGGAAATATCATCTGCCGGTTTTCTCCCTTTTTTAAATCACTGCAAGCTAATCACTTGTTTCAAGGAAATGAGGAATAAATTCACGGTCAACCTGAATCATCCACTACTAGGTAGAGATATTAACAAATTCAAATGTATTCAAAATATTTTTTGTTCTATCACCTTAGAAATTTCACCTCTCCCTATGGTTGCAACGTGCCCTTCTGACCCAGATTCTAGCGGAATTATCATACTCAACTGATTCAAGATTTGATTTTAAAAGCATCTGGTAGGCCCTCTCTCAGCTTCATATATAATGATATCCAATGATTATATGTAGAAATAATGTGTTGAAGTTCAAATGTGCATTTACTGTAATGCTATTGCTGTAATATAATTGAATGTTAATATTTGTCAATATTTACATGTATTTGTTTCTCTCTTAGTATCAACTATATGCAGCACTTTTTAACTTCTGGGGAAGCTCCTTTGGGCGAAACATGTTGAGCATACGTGGCTGCAATGTTGTATGAAATCGATGTATTTGACTATTCTTTGTCATTTTAAAGAGGAGGATGTTAAATAAAATGTATATTTTTATACAAGTTGTTTAATCAATTGGCACCTATAAAAGCCCGGTTCAATTTATCCTTAAATCTATTACTATTGGGATGCGGTGCTTTTTTCGGGCCTTCATCGTGCATATCCTTTTTTTCTTCAATAAATCTAAATAAATTTAATGTAATTTCCTAGTACAATAGTGTACTGTTAGCTATTGCCCCAAGAAGAGATCTGAGTTGTTTTGAAAGTCTACTGCTTTCAGCCATTTAAAAGTATAATTTTATTCTGAATTTTGCTAATCTAATTAAGTGACCATATAGTGGCAGAAGATTACAACAGGTTGATGACCAACAGACTAGGATATTTTGAATGATTTACACTTTAGTAGAAGCGAGCTGAAATAAAGTACTAATTTGAATCGTTTTTGGATTTTTTTACAAGATTTATCTCCATCCCTCTAAAATTATCATTTTTTTCAGTTTATTACATTCTTGCAAATATCTTCTGTTAATGAAGCTGCCAGCATGAAGAATATAAGGGGTGACAGGAGGCAGGTAGGTACATACTTCTGCCTCATGAAGAATTTTTTACATGTCACAGAATTTTCAGAGCTCAAGCCATAATTATTAAGCACACATACTGCATTGTGTATGCCTCGAAGCAGATTGCAACTGAACTGATTGATATAGACAGCTTTATTACCAGCCTGAACAGAGCCACAACCAAACTCTACTGAGCAGAAAGGGAACATACAATAAATATTTCCCCATTCAGAATGAGCTTTATGAAGGTTTAATGAAGGTAAGGCACACCAGTAGAAATCAATTCTGTATATGCACTTTTATTTTGATTGTTGCAGAATATTCCTTTGGGTCAGTGGTGTCCCGTCAGAAGGCACAGGCGCTGTCTCCCCTATTCATGCATCCTGCCGCCTGATCTACGTATCAGTGGCACCAAACCATGGATTCCAATGCAGGGGGGTGTTTTTTTTTAAAGCACCTGATTAGAGCCAGAGACTCTAATAGGCTTCAAAAAAGGGTCAGCTTTGAGGGCAGAGTGTTACGCTCCGAGCCCACCCATTTGCGTGGCGATAAGCGGCTGTATTTTCGCTATTATCACACTAAAGGTCCTCCCTGACAATCAGGAGGCAGATCTGTGAGATCTGTTTCCCAATTGGCCAAAGCACCAGGCGATCCTATTGGATGCCTAGCACTTTGGCGGAAGAGGACACACACGGCGGAGGAAGCTGGAGGTGCGGACACTGGGGCTGCCGCCGCAGCAGCTGCCCACCTGTCCTTAAAATATACATATCAGTGCCAGCAACAGGGCTCAGCATCAGCAAATTACAGTGTTGTGTGTGTGTGTGTATATATATATATATATATATATATATATATATATATATATATATATATATATATATATATATATGTATATATTTTGCCACATCGCCACCCCCCAAAAGAAGAACGCACCGGCTGCCACTGCTTTGGGTTAAATGGTCAAATGTAAGGTGCAGGCTGCTTTTTCTTAGAGCAAACAGGTCCATCTTTTTCTTTCATTCCACATTCAGGTTCTGAAGACTTTGGAGCTGACTGTAGAATGATGGTGTCCTGGCTACCTGTGTAGTAATAACTGTATGTCTTGGATAACATGCAGGGGCAATTAGTATTTAGATTTCTTTGGAATTCCTGTAGCTTCCTGCAATAAATGATGACAAAAATCTTAGAGCAGTTGTAAACCTCAGTCATGAAATATGAACAAAGCATATCCCTCTATACCGTGTACTTGTCTCAATCAAGAGCACTAAGTGGAATTTCTGTCTGCTGCTTTGTTCCTCTGCTATCTACATTAATCACTTCTTACAAGTTTTCCTGACACCAAGAGAAAAAAGGTGATAGGGGGATCTCTACCAGATTAACAGCCTCCAGCTCTCTTCCCTTCAATCAGCTCTCAGAGCTCTCCTCACTGAGCTCTGCAGAGTGTAAATTCATGTCTCAGTCTCGCTTTTAAATTCAGCACTTAGAATTGATGTAGAGAAGAGAAGACTGCGGATAGACAGGTACAACTTATGTAGGAGGATTTGTTTAATCTCTGTGTATCACTTGAGGCCAGTCACTTTACCGAGTATAGGTAAGGGTTTATAACCACTTTAAATGATGACCCCCATACCAATCAGTGTCCTGCCTGGGTTTGAAAATAGATAATAGTGAAAAGTGTGCTGCTGCTCTAACTTATCCCCCAATAATGTCATCCAGGGACAGCAAATGTACAATGTACAAGGCAAGGATGGCCTATATCAACTTGCCTCACTTGTCATTGTTTTCGGCATTCTTTCCCTAATGAGAGCTCAGTCAGGTCCTTGTTTCACGAGTTCCAATTCAGCCTAGCGGCATATGATAAATCTAAAGGTTAAGATAAAAAGCTTGTAGCCTAGAAAACAAAAAAAAACAAAAAAAAAACACTTTCTCCATTCCTGGCAGCCGTATGTTTTGCTTTCCGCAGCAGCTGCCTAATGTCACCACTAGAGGGAGGTGAAGGGATGAAAAAAGACAGATGGCTCGATTATCCAAAAATACAAAGTCTATTTTTCTTCCAATCAGTGGCCAGAAGAAGCTGCTACAGAAATGAAATGTCACCACAGCCTCAGCTTTGAGGCTGAAATACCCATCTTACTAGTTATCAGCAAAACAGGCAACCTTTGCAATGAACTTACTTAAGCAAGATGCAAGATTAAAAAAAAAAAAAAAAAAGTGCCTTTTATGCACCTATTCTATTTTTTTATAGCTGTAGCTAGAAGAAATCTACTATCCAGATACCTTATGCCATGTTACTATTCCAATTACCCCGGAATTCCCTTCATAAGGGTCTTCCAAGCAAATGACAGGAAGCAAAAAAGGGGGACTTAACCTAGATTACTCAGAAATGAGACAGCCTAGCCAAGGGGTCAGCTACTTCCCTTAGACAGAAAACACTAAACAGGTGAGGGTGGGGAGGAGATTTGAAAAAATCCATCCTGAGTGTAATACAGTATCTGCTATAGCTGGGCCTCTTTCAATCGCCTTAACTTCTCTAGGTTCAGTAATTTATGAGCCACTGAACTAGAACAAGCATACAGCAAGAGTATTCAGAAAGAGGTCATGAGCTGGATGCTTTTTTCAATCAGTGCTGCGGAAATTATTTAAAGTGTTACTAAAGGAATTTTTTTAATTAACTATTTAAGGACCGGAAGGATTTGCCCCCTTAATGACCAGGCCATTTCTTGCGATACAGTACTGCATCGCTTTAACTGATATTTGCGTGGTCGTGCGCCGCTGTACCTGAACAAAATTGCCATCCTTTTTTTCCCCACAAATAGAGCTTTCTTTTGGTGGTATTTGATCACCTCTGCTTAAAATAGCCACCGATTACTGTATAAAAGTCACTGGCAGGGAAGGGGTTAACACTAGGGGGCGATCAAGGAGTCAAGTGTTCCCTAGGGAGGTCTATCCTTCCCTGACAGAATGGGGATCTGTCTGTTTACATTGACAGATCTCCGCTCTGTCTCTCTCAGGAGCGATCACGGGTGGCCGGCGGACAAAACAGCCGCTAACAGCGCGCATCGGCAGGGCCCCCTAGTGGTCTTAAAGAAGCCGATATACAATGACGGTGATTCTCCCAGGAGAGCTAACCTGCCGTAGTACAACTGCGGTGGCTGGTCCTTAACTGGGTAAAATAATAAACATGTTATACTCTCCTGCTCTGTGCCATGGTACTGCAGAGAGCGGCCCCAATTCTCCTCTTCTGTGGTCCCCCGTCAAACCTGATCTTCCGATCTTCCACCAACGCTGTGGACGAGAGCCTTGACTCCTGCTGCTGTCAATCACAGCCAATGAGCCAGGGGGTGGGGCCAAGTTGCAGCTCTGTGTGAATAGGCTCAGAAGGGTTGCCATATAGTAAGCTGCTGTGGGGAAAAGCAGCAGGAGGGAGAGGCCAGGAGCGCTGGTAGGAGACCCCAGAAGGAGGATTGGGGCTGCTCTGTCCAAAACCACTGCACAGAGCAGGCAAGTACACCATGTTTATTATTTTAACGTTTAAAAAATCTGAAGCTTTAATTTCACTTTAACCACTTCGCGCCCGCGCTATAGCTAAAAGACGGCTGCAGCGCGGACGCTAACTGCTGGGAGGCCGTCCCTGGACGTCCTCCCTTTTAACTTCCCCTCTACGTGCCGCCGCGCATCGGGGAAGTTCTGTGCTGGCCCTGTGCCCCGGACACAGCCAGTCACAGATCGCTGTAAACGGCCAATCACGGCGGCCGTTTACAGCGTGCCCAATGAGAGATGATCTCATATGTAAATATATGAGATCATCTCTCATCGCCGGCTTTCCCTCCTCACACAGACAGCGTGTGAGGAGGGAGAGATGAACCGCTGCAGAGATGCAGCAGTCAGTGTAAAAATAAACAAATAAAATGAAAATACAGTGCCCATCTGTCCCCACTGCCACCTGTCATCAGTGCCACGTGTCATATCAGTATCACGTGCCATCAGTGTCACGTGCCATCTGTTATCAGTGCCATCTGTCATCAGTGCCACGTGTCATTGTTCTGGTGCTCCAGGGCCTTCAAAAGTGTAATAGGTAGTCAACAAGTTAGATGTGTAATTTATGCTCCTAGAACACATGATGGCGCTCCCTGCATGTTTGGCCTCTCTATGTGGCCAGGCTGTGGAAAAGTCCCACACATGTGGTATCATACTCAGGAGGAGTAGCAGAATTTATTTTGGGGCATTATTTGTGGTATACACATGCCATATGAGAGAAATAACCTATTACAATTACAATTTTGTGGAAAAAATTTAAATAAAAAAATCTTCATTTTGCAAAATATTGTGGGAAAAAATGACAACATCAAAAAGCTCACCATTCCTCTTACTAAATACCTTAGAATGTCTACTTTCAAAAAAAGGGGTCATTTGGGGGACATTAGTACTTTCCTAGCTTGTTCGGGTCACAAGAAATGAGCATCAGATGTGATCAATTTTGTGTGATTTGCACCACATCTTGTAGACTCTCTAACTTTCACAAAGACCAAATAATATCCACTAATTTGGGTTATTTTTACGAAAGATATGTAGCAGTATAAATTGTGGCCACAATTTATGAAGAAAAATGTATAATTTGCAAAATTTTATCACAGAAACAAAGAAAAAAGCGTTTTTTTCCCCAAATTATTGTTATTTTTTCATTTATAGCGCAAAAAAAATAAATAAATAAATAAATAATAGGAGGTGATCAAATACCACCAAAAGAAAGCTCTATTTGTTGGAAAAAAGGACAAAAAATTCATTTGGGTACACAGTGTTGCATGACTGAGTAATTGTCATTTAAAGTGTGAAAGCACCGAAAGCTGAAAATTGGTCTGGGCAGGAAGGGTGTTTAAGTGCCCAGTAGGCAAGTGGTTAAGGTTAAAAACACTTTGGCTTTAGTACCATTATAAGCCATTCAATTAGCACGACAGCCAGACAATAACCTGCATTTTCAGAATGAGGCCAGCTGTCTTAGCCTTCATATTTCCCCCAGGACAAGTTTCCTGTGACATTTACTTTACAGTTTACAGTTCCTAAAATGTAGGAGAAGCAACCTAGAATTATAGGCTAATATTGTGAAGTAGATGTAAATGTTGTATTGCAAATTATTAAAAGGACATAGATTAACAGTGATAGGCCCTCATTTCCATATGGCCACTCATCTTGTACAGGTAGCTGGCTGCCTCTTCAGGTAAACCCCATAGTTGCTGGTAATCACCAACTGCCACGCAATCTGAGCCTCTACAATGTCTATAAGCCAAGGTACAGACCAGTGTGTTGTTGCTGGCTCACACCACATTTGCAGTCCTCACTAATGACCAGAATTAAGCACCCATGGCTACCTCCCTATTCTGAATATAATAAAAATAATTATGAGACATGGCAAACCTGTGGCAACTGCTAATGTAGCTTCTCTTTATACCATCATATCTCATCTTGATGGGTTGAAGCGGTTTAAATGTTTCTGAAAAAGAGACATTCATTTACTATCCATTTTGTGTTGGTCTACTCAGGTTCGCCATGTCTCAGGGCTCCTATCTTCAGAATTGGTGAGGGAGTTTTGTGAAGAGGAAGATCGTGTATGGAGACTCGCTGGATTTAGGACTTAAAATTTTATGTCCCCTTTGGATTAAACGTCGCTTGGAACCGAAATTGTTTCATTAACAATGGTTAAATAATTCTGTTTTTTCATATGTTTTTTTAATAATACCTGTATTATTACCCTGTTCCTGTTGAATACAATGGTTGTTTTGCAATTATGAAGAGTGTCCACTGGGGGGGGTTTCTCCACTTGTTGAATGCGCTCCTGAGGCTTTTTTATTAGTTTTTGACAAAAATAAATTATAATATAATATATATACACATATACACACACATTAATGTTTTGATTAACTTTTGAGGAGAATTAAGTTTTCTACAAGAGTATTTAATATTTCTAATATCTTACTGTATTTGCCAAGTCAAAACAAATTGTGCTGGCTGCTTTTAGTTTAAATAGGATCATTATTGCATAGTAGAGCAGATCCCTTATGTCGTCCACCTAAACTGACATGCCAGGCAAGAAGAGCATTAATCAGAGAAGCAGCAAAGAGGCCCAAAGTAACTCTGGAGAAGCTGCAGAGATCCACAGCTCAGGTGGGAGAATCTGTCCACGGGACAACTATTAGTCGTGCACGCCACAAATCTGGCCTTTATGGAAGAGTGGCAAGAAGAAAGCCATTATTTAAAGCCATAAGAAGTCCCATTTGTAGTTTGCGAGAAGCGTCATGTGGGGGACACAGCAAACATGAAAGAAGGTGCTCCTATTAGATGAAACCAAAATGTAACTTTTTAGCTTAAAAGCAAAAGGCTACATGTGGCAGAAAACTAACACTGCACATCAACCCAAACCATGGTGGTGGCAGCATTGTGTTGTGGGGATGCTTTTCTTCAGCAGGGACAGAGAAGCTGGTCAGATTTGGTGGGACGATAGATGGAGCCAGATACAGGGCAATCATAGAAGAAAAACCTGAAAAAGACGAGATTGGGGCAGAGGTTCACCTTCCATCAGGATAACGACCCTAAACATACAGCCAGAGCTACAATGGAATGTTTTAGATCAAAGCATATTCATGTGTTAGAATGGGCCAGTAAGGCCGCGTACACACGGGCGGACTGTTGGCTCAACTTTGTCCGCTGAACAGTGTTTCAGCGGACAGTCCGCTCGTGTGTGGGGCTTCAGCGGACAGTTTCAGCGGACAGTTTGACGAACAAAGTTTTTCGGAAATTCCGAAAAACTGTCCGCTGAAACTTTGTTTGAGCGAACAGTCCGCCCGTGTGTAGGCCACTTTCGAAATGAGCAAACTGTTCCCGCTCGGAGGAAAGTCTGCTCATTACGAGCGCGTCTCCAGGTAGGCGGGGCCCGCGAAGGAGACGTCGCGGGCCCCGCCGCCTGGAATGGAAAAAAATCGGCGTGGGGGTCCCCCCAAAGTCCACAACAGACCCTTGTCCGAGCACGCTACCCGGCCGGCCAGGAAAGGGGGCGAGCGTGCCCCCCCTCCCGAGCCGTACCAGGCCGCGTGCCCTCAACATGGGGGGTGCCTTGGGGAAGGGGGGGCCGCGCGGCCCCCCCACCCCAAAGCACCTTGTCCCCATGTTGATGAGGACAAGGGCCTCTTCCCGACAACCCTGGCCGTTGGTTGTCGGGGTCTGCGGGCGGGGGGCTTATCGGAATCCGGGAGCCCCCTTTAATAAGGGGGCCCCCGGATACCGGCCCCCCACCCTATGTGAATGAGTATGGGGTACAATGTACCCCTACCCATTCACCTGTAAAATAAAAGTACCCAAAAAAAAAAAACACAACACACGAGATAAAATATTTTATTGCACAGCTCCGGGGGTCTTCTCGCCGGACTCCTCCGCTATCTTCGTGTAGCTCTTTTGCTAGCAGAGGAGTCCGGCTTTCTTCCTCCCCGCCGCCGGCCTCTTCTCCCGACTTCGGGGGTCTTGTCCCCCTCTTCGGTTCTTCTGCCGGGCCACCGCGCCTTCTTATAGCTCTTTTGCAGGCGGTGGCCCGGTCTTCTGTCGCCGCCTTCGGTTCTTCTGCCGGGCCACCGCGCCTTCTTATAGCTCTTTTGCAGGCGGTGGCCCGGTCTTCTGTCGCCGCTGTCGCCGCCGCCTTCCGTTCTTGTTGTTGTTGTTCTTCTTCTCTAGGAGATGTTGACACGTCGCTCTCTCCGGCCGGAATGCCAGAGCCGCGCTGAGCGGCCACTTATATAGTGACAATGGGGCGGTGTCACATGGTATATGTCACATGGGTTGGTCACATGGTGACCCCGCCCCCCTTACGATGTCATAGTCCCCATGTGACATCAACCCATGTGACCAACCCATGTGACATATACCATGTGACACCGCCCCATTGTCACTATATAAGTGGCCGCTCAGCGCGGCTCTGGCATTCCGGCCGGAGAGAGCGACGTGTCAACATCTCCTAGAGAAGAAGAAGAAGAACAAGAAGAAGAACAAGAACGGAAGGCGGCGGCGACAGAAGACCGGGCCACCGCCTGCAAAAGAGCTATAAGAAGGCGCGGTGGCCCGGCAGAAGAACCGAAGGCGGCGACAGAAGAACGGAAGGCGGCGACAGAAGACCGGGCCACCGCCTGCAAAAGAGCTATAAGAAGGCGCGGTGGCCCGGCAGAAGAACCGAAGAGGGGGACAAGATACCCGAAGACGGAAGACCCCCGGAGCTGTGCAATAAAATATTTTATCTCGTGTGTTGTGTTTTTTTTTGGGTACTTTTATTTTACAGGTGAATGGGTAGGGGTACATTGTACCCCATACTCATTCACATAGGGTGGGGGGCCGGTATCCGGGGGCCCCCTTATTAAAGGGGGCTCCCGGATTCTGATAAGCCCCCCGCCCGCAGACCCCGACAACCAACGGCCAGGGTTGTCGGGAAGAGGCCCTTGTCCTCATCAACATGGGGACAAGGTGCTTTGGGGTGGGGGGGCCGTGCGGCCCCCCCCTTCCTCAAGGCACCCCCCCATGTTGAGGGCACGCGGCCTGGTACGGCTCGGAAGGGGGGGCGCGCTCGCCCCCCTTTCCTGGCCGGCCGGGTAGCGTGCTCGGACAAGGCTCTGTTGTGGACTTTGGGGGGACCCCCACGCCGATTTATTTCGGCGTTGGGGTTCCCCTTTAAGTCCATTCCAGACGGCGGAGCCCGCGACGTCTCCGTCGCGGCCCCGCCTACCTTGACACGCGCTCGAAATGAGCGGACTGTTGCCTCGTGTGTGGGCGAGTCCGCTCATTTCAAAAGTTGCGCGGACTTAGTACGACGAACAAAGTTTGCCGTATTTGTCCGCTCAAAAAGTGCCGTGTGTAGGCGTGTTCGTTCATTCAAAAGTTTGAGCGGACTGTTTGACGAACTTAGTTTCGGCAAACAGTCCCCGCGTGTGTACGCCGCCTTAAAGTCCAGACCTAAATCAAAGTGAGACTCTGTAGCAAGGCTTAAAAACTACTGTTCACACGTACTCTACAGCCAATCTGACAGAGCTTGAGCTACTTTGCAAAGAAGAATAGGAAAAAATGTCACTCTACATGTACAAAGCCAGTAGAGACATCCCCAAAAAAATTTGCAGCTGTAATTGCAAAGAAAGGCGGTTCAACAAAGTATCGACTCGGGGCTGAATACAAATGCCCACCACACTTTTCAGATATTTGTAAAAAATGTGGAACACCATTTATCATTTTCCTTCCACTTCACAATTCTGTGCCACTTTGTGTTGGTCTATCACATAACATCCCAATAAATAACATTTACGTTTTTGGTTGTAACATGACAAAATGTGGAAAATTTCAAGGAGTATGAATACTTTTTCAAAGCACTGTTTACATTACATAACTTCACAACTAATGTAGTCTAAGAAGCCAGGTACAAAATGTTTGCCACCTTTTTGTTTTATTAAATGCTTATAAAAGGAATCTTTAAAACTAAAAAGAATGTTTTGAAATTTATTTTCAGTACGAATTCTTCCAATAAGATTTTAAAATCGGTGATACAAACAAGAGTCTGTTATTTTACTTAAAATATAGAAATTAACCAATAACGCTCGATGGGAAACTGAAAACAAATTCTTCTTAAATTGAAGAAAAATATATACACATAAGACAGCATCCATAGGATGTCACTTGTCATTGTTCTGCTCTTCTCTACCAAGCTCTATCTGTTCCACATCATCTTCAGAATCAGAATCACTGTCTGATAAGTGATCCCCTTCATCTTGAGTAATGGAAACCTCTGTTGGGGCCTCACCAGTTTCATCAATAGGCACTGCTCCTTTACGCTGAGGTAAAACACTGAAGAATGCTTCCTTCCAATCTTTCTTCTCCAGATATGCAAGTATGATCTCAAATACTAAAATAAGAATACATCGGTAAGCAGTAACAAAAAGGTACATTCATAGTCAATTACCAGCAGAATTGTTCGCAGAGTGATCAGTGATGGTGGGAATCCAATTACATTTATTAGAATAAAATACATCTCTTTAGACCAGGGGTCTTCAAACTTTCTAAACAAAATGGGCAGTTTACTGTACTTCAGACTTTAGGTGGGGCTGCGGCCATTGGGAGTAGAAAATGTCCCAGGAATTGTGCCCTTTCATTGGTGTCGGTGAATTAATTATTGCCCCAGAGAAAAGGGCAGCATCCTGCCCCTGGGCCACAGTTTGGAGATCATTGGTGTATCTGGATTTTGCAAAAGCATTTGACAGTTCCCCATAAATGTTTACTGTACAAAATAAGTTCCCTTGACATGGACCATAAGGTGAGTACATGGATTGAAAACTGGCTACAAGGGTGATAAATGGGGAGTACTCTGAATGGTATAGCACACTTATTGTACTGTGCACAATATCCAATTGACCAGAGAAAGTTCTGTTTAATGGGCAGTAAGTAAATATTTGTTCAGATATTTATTTTTTATAAAAAAAACAACAATTTACTTAGGCACAGTGCCATGTAGCATGTCAGACCATGACAAGTCAGCATGTTTTAACTTTTATCAATTTTATGATCCAGCGCAGGGTTCTTAAATGTGTTACCTTGTGACTGCAATCATCCCCATCCCCCGACTTGCATGCACATTAGTTCTGCATTAAGCATGCTGTCATAGAAACTAAAGCGAGCCATACACTAAAGCTGGCCACTCATGCAACAATTTTATTGTACAACTTTACTTTAGATTTACCAAAGCCATATAATAGGAGGTCAAACCTAAACACTTTCAAATTGTATGCAATCAGGAAGGGCCTTGCACTACATAATTGTAGGTAAATCTAAAAGAAATTGAACAACAAAAATTGCATAATGTGTATCCAGGTTAAGATTTTACTCCTTCAGCTGCGTAGGCTGAACAACGGAAATCTATGGTTTCCCCCATCCCAGCTATAAAGCATGAGTAGAGGAAGTTCCCCTGCCAACTATTGTCCTCTGACAGCTAGCACTTGAGGCTGTCAGAATACCGCAACATTTGCTGCATCCGACTGAATACAGCCTCTGTTCAGCCAAGAAATTTTCCACTTTCCTCCTTCAGATTTCGGATAGAAAGAGGTCGGGTGGAGGGTGCCGACAGGGCCACCCACGATTTGGATTTTGGCCAGGTCATCAGGTCCCGTCTGAAATTTTCTAAATGTATGGCCAGATTTACACATTAAAGCCCCATACACACAGATTTGCTGCTGATTTTTTCCTTCAGATTTACCAAAACCATATAATGGAGGTCAAACCTTAGGAGTTTCAATTTGTATGCAATCAGGCAGGCCCTTGCACTATACAGTTTTGGTAAATCTGAAGACGAAAATCAGCAGAAAATCTGATCGTGTGTATGGGGCTTTACTGCTTCTGATGGACAAACTTTTCAAAACTTCCATGTGAAAGCTTAGGAGTTTAAAGCATGCATTACCAGATGTAACAGGCTATCATCACAGAAGGGGGGGAGTGGCCAAAGTTGAGCTAGGAGGCATTCCATTTCAATTGTTTAATAAGTTAAAATTTGCTTTTACACAACAGCGCTGATATCTGCACATGTAATGTTTTGGGGAGGGAACAATAAAAGTGGACTGTACAAACAGTCATATTTCATAGGTAGAGCAATGTCTTTGGGGAATACAAGATGCGGACAGCTTCTTGGGTCTCCCAATGTTTTGTTTTTTTCTCTAACTTTATCAGCTTTAAACACCGCGTTATGGAAATCCAGGTTTAATGGGTTGCTGGTCGCTGACAACACTGTTTGCTTAAAACGAAATATTTAAGGTCAGCTTAACCTTTTTAAATATATCTCACCACAGTAACATTGTTAGTAAGCATCCAGAAAACTGTGTGTGGCTAATCAATATTATGTGATGTAAGCAGATGCATGGAATTACTTGAGCCCTCTGAGAAAATGTTTATGATGGAGTTTTTCATTTTTTTTTTGCACGAGAAAACATACATTTGCTGACCAGACAAATGGCTCTAAATGTTTCCTTTGGTGGCCTAAACCCGGCCATAGATGGATCAGCTGGTTTAGTAGGGACAACCAGCCTATTGGATTTTTTTACATGCAGCTACAGCAGCTAGCAATAGTCATTGTGTTCTGCTGGCTGGAAATGCTCCTTGCTGGCAGAGCAAAATGGCAATATGAGAGCAATTCACCATCAACACTGTGTTGATGGGGGAAACAAGCAATTTTTTTTCCTTCCATCTGTGGTGGAAGGAAAGAAAATTGCATAAGTTGGAGTTGCTTTAGACATTTAAATAGTGATTTGAGATGGATATGAAAACTCCTTCCTGTGCTGAAAACAGCCTAAAAAAAAAAAAGGGAAAAAATAAAAACCTTACAGCGGTTCTAGCCTACCCTTACTCTATGAAGGCACAGTGGATTTATTTAGCTTCCCTCATTTCCTGTCAAGTAAAACATTGTCAGCAGGTAAAAAAGTAAGGAAAACTAACAGAACCCCCATTTAGCAGTAAAAACAAGCCATGTTTCTAACCATTTCCTAAACTACTTTAAACAAAGAAAAATGTTTTTTGGCTGGGCACGAACTCTGATCCTGTATCACCTTCATCAGGTTTTTATTTTCTGTCATTATACTTGATGGGGAGAGTCACCCTCATTTAATGTGCCAGCGATAAGGAGGATAGGGAAATTATGGAATCTCTCTGATGAGAACAAAACATTTTGGCTGGAGTTGGGCTTTAATATCATGAATTATTTGTTGTCTGCACTTTCAAAAATAGATTCTTCTAGATTCATACCAAGGATTGTTAAACAGATAACTTACCATGATTAACAGCTAAGACTTTTCGACTATTCATCTTCACAAAACTCCCAAGAGGAAGTTGTGCATGGCGTATACCAAGATCCAGAGCTTGCTTGTATGTAATGCCCTGCAATGAAATTTCATAACTTAAAATCATGACAGTTTGACTGAGAACAATGTAAATGTCTCAATCAGTGCTAAAGTATGTTAAAGTCTGCTAAAAGCAGCCCACGTCTTCAACTTTTGACACTTGGATGCCCCCCAGTTGTAGCAGGTATTCCACACTTCTCTGCATATCTGCTCCTCCTGGTAGCACATATTTCACTACTGGAGATACAAGCTGGAGGGAGAAACTACAACGTGCAGGTATTTGACTCACCCAACTTGTGAAACACCTGTAGCACCCAAGAAGCTGCAAAATGCCAGAGTTTGAGTACATGGGACACTGGCAAGGTAAGTTTAGATGTTCTTCCCTTATACAGTGTGTGCTTAGTTTTCAAGTGACCCTGTGGTGGCGGACAGAAGCTTAAGTGGGATTTAAGCATGCCGCATGAAACTAAAATGTGCTAACTCAATGCTCTTCCTACTGCCATTTACAAAACAGGATAAAAAATAAAAATAAAAAATACCTGTGTGCTTTCACTTCACCATATACCAACTGCTTACGTGGCAAAGCTTCAGCCAGCATATCCACTGGCAATAACAATGCTCGCCATGTTTACAGTACCATTAATAATGAACGGAACTTCAAGAGCAACATGTTCACATGCCACAACAGTGTGAATGCAACCCAAAACTATACCCCAAACAAGAGACACACAGCACTATACCCCCAAAATCCATTTTTATTGTTGAACTATATCCTGCTTTTTATGTGTACTAGGGCCTGCTTTAATCATTTTCTGCAGTTATTTCCTCACTTTACATCTTTTAACTAATCAAAGCTGGTCTTGGCTAGTCATTTGAATTGTAAAAATTCTTAAAAGGAAGTTTGCCTTTACAAAAAAATAAAATAAAAATAAATGCGTTTTTTTTTTTGCAGGTAACAATATATGCATTTATGAATTGTTTTTTGATAAGAGCCTGTACCCCAATCAGTAGATTGTGACTGTATAGCCATGGTGCTGCAGACTGTCTGTCTTTAGCTGTTTGTTCATACCTCAGATACAGGCAGGCAGTTACACTCTGAAAGGAAGATTCAAGTAACTACAGTACTTGAGCGCTCAACCGTGCCCTGGTAGTTCATTAAGAACTACAAATGGACAGCTGCACAGTCAGTCGGTACTTGTAGTTTTCCCATTCAAAGAACACTGTGAATGAATGACACAGCTGGGCACCACACCACTTTTTTTGTTTTGATTGTGACAACACGCAAGGGGAGAAGATCCCCCGCTCGCTGTCAAACCAGGGTATCAGGGGGACGGTGCATTTGTAACATGTTAAGCCTAGTACATGTCGGGCTGCAACGGCTGGTTTAATAGAAACCGGCGGACATTCAGGCCAGCTTCTGTTGTAGGAGCATGACTTAAAAAAATCTTCTAAATCGGCTCCCAATCAGCACTCTCAGGCAATGGCTGAGAGCGCTGACTGGAGTGTTCTGGCAGGGGGCCATCCCTCTGTCAGAATGCAATAGAACAGCAGTGTAGAACTAACGTCAGAACAGTGGCTCCTCCTAAACTATCAAGGTTTTGTTTTTTTCCCCTTTTAGCCCTGCTAGCTTGAATGGAGAAAAAAAAAAAAGCTACTAGTGTGCACTAGACTGTACATGTTACACCCCGAATATAAATGTAACATGTTACAAAAGGTGAACTTATCGTTTAAAGTGTATGGGTAGAATAGGATTAGAAACCATGTTTGGTTTTGACTCCTGTCCAGGGTTAGAGGTGTTACCTAATTTTCTGTACTTATGACAACAGTCTAAATAATCAGGAAATAAGAAAAAAATCTGACAGATTTACAAAGGTATAGTGGATTGTTTATTATATGTTGCTGTTGGGAGAGTTTCCCTAATTTTCTGCCTGGTAAAACGTCAGCAGTTTCATGAAGAGGAAACCTAACAGAGCCCCATTTAGCAGTAAAAACAAGCCATGGTTCTAACTACACTCTAAGAAAAACATTGTTGTAGTCGAATAAATCAGTATAGGACCAGTAATAGTGTTGTATGCATAGATAATTTTCAAGTGTAATTCAGAACCCTTGGATGTTTAACCACCAGGAATTGCACAATCCAAGAGCTGGTGGTCCCCGACCACCAACATTCTGCAGATTTTTTTTTTACCTTGTGGTGATTGTGATCTACAAGGCCACCGATAATGTAAGCTTTGGTTTCATCTAGTTCGTGGAGTACTTCAGGGGAATCCGATGTGAGGTAAACAAGGTCTTCAGACTTCATGAGATCTTTGTAATGCTGAGAATTAATGTGTATATCCTTTAAGGAAAATAATTATACATTATATTTGGTGGCGAACTAAAAAGTGAGAGTTAAAATCACCAGTAGACATGCAGGTCATGTGCCATTAGCAATTGTTCTTGTGATTAATAGCACAGCAAGCCAAGTGATTACGGCAAAGTTTTTTTTATCATAAAGTGGAACTCCAGCAAAAAGACTTGTTTTTCTACTGTTTGGAGACAAAGGGAAAGGGACAGAACATGTCAGATTCTGGTCAAGACGTTAACGGAAATCACTTCAAAACAGGGGCAGAGACTGCAATTGAAGCACTTGTATTAGTATAGTGGAGGATGGTTAGTACTGTCATCGTTTTGTTCCTGTCCATTTCACTGGAGCTAGACTTTTGTGGACAGGAGAAGGCATTATCTGGGTCAGGCTATATTACATATTTTAATCTTTATAGACTGACTTAATTGCAAATGGTGCATCTACAAAAAATGGAAGCAGCAAACATCTGCTTGCTTTATATTGCGTAATTCTGCATTTCACTTGCACCTCTTTAAACCGATTCTAGTTAATATCTTATAGTAGGCGTCTAAAGAAGCCTGCATGCACCTTTACTTTCAGTTGGGGGGGCTTAGCATGCTGGATTGTCCTGCAAACCCACAAGTCCAAGGTATGCTCTCCACTCAGACTATCCAGCTAGGTATTGATATCTTTCACTGTGCTTAAGAAATAACGAGACCATTTCTGCTTTGTATACAGCCTTTCTTTTTATGTCCATCTTTTGAAAGACCACCAAGTCCTAGAGATTTTGAACATTGAGGACTGTGTCTGTGGTACAATCAGACTTTGTCTGACACCATACTCTATCCTGCCATGGCTTAAAAGCTCAGATCTTTATGTAGAGAATGGTAGATAATGGGTGTCCAAGGTATAATCAACATCAAGTACAATACAAGCACCAATGATGCCTGCACTCACCTTTATGTGTCTTCTTAAATACTACAATGGCCAAAAGCACACAGCAGTCTAACAAGTAAATTTGAATACTTCTCAATAGTGTCCAGACAAATGACGACCACAAGTTTGGTCCAAAACTTTGGTTCAGACCGTAACTTGAAGGAAGCTGTCACTCCTGCCCAACTGGCCAGGGCATTCCTTGTCCAGCAGCTGCTAGTACACAGAATGACAGGCATGCCCATAAAATTATTAACCTAATATGGCCATATCATATAGCCATAATCAGTCAGTGATGTCATGACTATCCCCACCCCTTTGTGTACGTGAGGCTGCAGGGTGGGGAATGTCCTAAAAGCAATTGATTGGGTAGCAGTGACAGCTTCCTTCTGAGTTCTGTGCAAACCCATGTTCAGACCAAACCCATGCTCATCCCTAGTCAAGAGCTAGCTGGCACCTACATTTCACAGTAATAGACAAATAGGAAGGTGAAAAGGGTGCAAACTGACACTATTGTACAGAAAATTTCACCCGTGGTACATATAAAATTTTATCTAAAGGCAACCTTAGGTTGCATTTGCATTGTAGTACTGCAGCCCGTTTAATAGTATTAAGGTATGGACACATTTATTCCAAGGTATGTGCAAGCTCTAGCAATAAAATCAAATAAAGTAGTACATCACTGAGGACAAATCCATATTAAAATATCTTATACCCCTAAAAAGTTAATTAAAAAAATTACCAAACATTATGCTGAATGTCCTGCTCAAACAGGTCAAAATGTTTTTTTTCTATACAAAGCCTTTAGCCTGGTTCACATGTATGCAGTGCAGGAAACACAGCAATTCCTGAGTGTGTCCCACACCGCATTGAAATTGCACTCCATTCAAGTGATCTGCCACCGGTGTCAATGTTAAATAATGACACCCAAAACAGGTTGCTAAATGCAATGCATTTGCAAGAATCCGATTTGATGCTGATGTGAAAAAAAAATAAAATAAAAATAAAAGAAAATGCCTGCACCTTTTTCATGTGGTGCGAATTAAGCCCATGCAAAATAAATGGTCTCAAATCGCACAACAAAGAATCGCATGTGATTTAAATAGGAATGCAGTGTGATTCCTATTGAAAACACATGACAGTGTCCCGCAACCCACAAGTCTGAACCCAGGTTAATAGAATGCACAGCAATCTTTCATGCGAGATTACCTTCCAGTTGATCCAACCTTTGTCATATTCATCCATGTTGCTTTTCAGTTGTCCACCATGGCTGGTTAGATAAAACTATAAATAATATAATATGAATTGATATAAATATATGATGAATATGCATTACATTCCAAAGGGGTCCTGCAAAGAGCAAAAGTCGTTTTTGTAATAATTCCCCTTAATGTGCTCTTATTATGTATGACCAAAGATTGAAATTTTATTTTTACCAATATGTTAACATATACCACAGCTCCAACTCCCAAGTAAAGTAGGGCGATGTATTATGGTTACAAGAAGAATGTATGTAAGTGGTGTGCATAAATGAAAAAAAAGGATGCACTAGGAAAAATATAAAGGCTGCCTATATTGATCTTTCCTAAAATACTAGTTTATGGGCTATAATGATAAACCTTTGAATTCAGTACTCACTCACTGGCCTGCAACAAGCATTTAGCAAATTAAGTCATGATCTCAGTGCTTGTCCAAGGAGGACACAGGAGGTAATACAACCTCTAACAGCACGATAGCCAAACAACCTGCATTTTCAGAAGGAAATAAGCAATAGCAGATTGGGCCATGGCTTAGTGGTCATCAGGGCACTTTTGCCTTGCACCACTTTGGTTTGCATGATGTCCTTGTGTGGCTTTCTTTTGGGTACTCGGGTCTCCTCCAACACCCCAGAGACAAGCTGGTACATTTATTGGCTTCTAAATTGGCACTAGTATGTGTGTACAAATTGGCTATGCACATGTTTGTATGCAGATCCCAAGCCAAGAAACTGGGGAGGAAAAAATAATAAATATTGCAGAGAAAGCCCATACTGAAAAAGGCTCTCAAGCATATCAGGCATGGCTGTCCAGAAAGATGGCCCATATAAAATCAAAGAGAGTTGGATACAACTGTACAGACAAACAGTATATACATGCATAATGGCAGCTTTCCATTATAGGTATCCTTTAGGCTAAATAATATCAAAGACGTCCTTGGAGCTATGGTATCGAACTCTTAGACCGGACTTTACGGCAGAAAAGGTCCGACGGTCTTCCCGTCAGAGTTCCGACCGAACGGACTTGCCCACACACGAATGTCTGTTAGTTTTGAACATGACGACGTACGACGGGACTAGAAAAGGAAGTTAAATAGCCAGTAGCCGATAGCTGCCCTTGCGTCGTATTTGGTCCATAGGACCAGCATACAGACTAACAGTTTTCCCGATAGGAATTGATTCCCGTCGGACAGATTTGAAACATGTTCTATTTCTAGGTCCGTCTGAATTTTTGAAGAAAAATATCAGATGAAGCCCACACACAATCGTAATATCCGTCGGACCATCAGATGAAGCCCACACACAATCGTAATATCCGTCGGACCATCAGATGAAGCCCACACACAATCGTATATCCGTCGGACCTTTACTGCCAGAAAGTCCAGTCGTGTGTACGCGGCATTAGGCCTGATTCTGATCAACAGCACATAACAGAATAAATCTGCAATGTACTAAAATATAGAAAACAGGGCCCTGCACATGAATAACTTCATGCTTCTATGTGCAATATATTTATATGCATTACACATAGAAGTAATAGTCTTTCTGCTTCAGATTGATTTGTAAGGAATACACAAATAGATGTACAAATCAGCAAAAACCTAAAAAAGGTACAGAAAAAAAAAATAAAAGCATAAAAACTGAGCTTAGATTACTTTGCAATATTTTTCAAAGTGCTTCTACATGTAGTTGAAAAAATATGTATGTTCAAAAAAAACCTTAGTGAGGCTATATACAGCCCAATGACACTCCACAATTCAATGGCCCAGACTATCTAGGGTCTACCTGTCCATGGCTAGTGTAGCCACGCCACAACCATTTAGTTTATTTGAAGTGGTTAATAAGTTAAAGGAGAAGTATATCTTTAAAAAAAATAAAAATAAAATGCTTTTGCAGGTAAAAAAAAAAAAAAGTTTTTCTTCTAAGGAGCCTGAAGAGCATTGCACCAACAATCAGAAGATCGCAAGCGTAATTTTAGGCTCCTGCAGACTCTCAGGATAGCCGTCTGTTTGTACCTCCTACAGGCAGGCAGTTACCTGAGAGCAGGAATATCAATGGACAAACACGGTGCTCACCAGCACCCTCGCCGTTATTGAGAAATACAGGCAGTCAGCAAACTGTGAATGAATGAAGTGGCCGTGTTGGCGCAGCCTTGAACAGCCACACTGTTTTTAACGTATGACAGTGGCTGCTGGGGGTGAATACCCTGCCCGTTGTCATGGGGGCTGGGGGGGAGCGGCTGCAGATGCTGGAACAGGTCACATTTGCATTTTTTTTCACGTTTAAAAAATATTTTCACTACAGTTCAGCTTCAATCACCTTGAAGATAGCATAAAACCCCAAAACATTATATATTTTCTGAAAGCAGACATATTTTTTGTGTTACATAATACTACGGCAAAGGACTAGAAAATGCAAAATGTCAGTAAAAAAAAAAAAATACACTTACGTTAATTTAAAAGAGAAGTATGGGCTTGGGGGTTATTGCAGTTTTATACTTACCTAGGTGGATGCAGCATGGGGTCAATGCTGCATCTGTCCCCGGCATCTTTACACTGAGAACCGAGGGATCGAACATTGCCGACAGCTCAGTTCTCTCAGCTCCGCAAGCAAAAAGCTACTGCCTGTCAATCAGCTGCTCTGCTTCTCCAAGCTCACTGGAGCGCTGAGCTGTGGAGGGATGGGGAGAGGCCATCTCTGGCTCTCAGCAGCTCGCCAAGAGGCTTAAACGGCTATCAGTCTGTGTATGTGTGGACGTTATTGGGTGGCCGCCAGACTACTTCTGTCTGACAGCCAGCTTGTCAGATATATACATTCCCAGTGGTTGCAGCCATGACAGACAGACCTGGGAGTACATAGGTTAAATGATCCTAGCCAAGGAAACATCTGATCCTTACCAGAATCTCAATTACTGGAAGCCATTTTTAACTGGAAGGCAAAAGGGTAAAACCACATAATTTGCTTTAACCAAACAACCATTTTTTAGGCTGCAAAAATAAAGAATTTCTAGCTAGCTGCTGTAGCCAACATCCCTATAGAATTTCTATTTTATAGAAAACAGTTATTGGATGTAGAATAGAATAGAAATCCTGAAGGTCAAGAACCACATGAAATTTTAAACAAAATTCAAATTTACCTGGACAGGGTGTGCTGCTCTGCGATTTTCTGAATAACACCTTCTAATTTGCTTGTTTAATTTCTTCACATCCTAAATAAGAAATCATTATTAAAATGGCAATCACTTAATAATTTAAAAAAAAGTGGAGAGAATAGCTTACCTGTAATAACATTAAATGATCAAAGCTGCAGTCTATAATAAGATGTAATGTGCTGGGATGGATCTCCCTTCGCACTCTTTTACAGGCAATGCCCTCCACATTTTGTCCTAGCTGAGCCTGCCGTTCAAGTTTCTTTTTCTGCCTTTTCTCTTTCCTCTTCTGCCTGGGAACATAAAATGATATTTAAGATTTACAAATGCTAGACTTCAGAAATCATTAACGACTAACTAGACTAAACACAACCATTTTATTCCCCACCAAGGTGGCAAACTGTAGCATGGGAAATTGTAAGTTTAATTATTATTCCTTAGCATTGGTTACGATAAAGCTATACACCTCTCAAAAAGTGCAATCTTCTATCTGTCGCTTTAAAGCAGCGGTCCCCAACTTTGCCTGCCACCAGATGTGGATTGTCACATCACTAGCCACCAGATGCAGACTGCCACCTGCCAACAGATGAGGAATTTCACCTATCACCAGATGCAGATTGTCACTTGCTACGCTGCATGCCACTAGAAGCAGTATTGTCATTTGCCACGCTGCCTGTCACCAGATGCAGATTGTCACTTGCCACTCTGTGTGCCAACAGATGCAGATTGTCACTTGCCACACTGCTTGGCACTAGATGCGGATTGTCACATGCCAACAGATGAGGAATGTCACTTGCCGCATTGCCTGCTAGTGTCACCAGACTGGCACTGTATTGGTGGCAGCACTGGTTCATTTAGCACAGAGGCAGGCCTCTATGCAGTGTTTTTTTCTGAGCAAGGGCAAAAGAAAAGTGATGTGGGGCAGGCGATGAGAGATGATCTCTCTCTGCTCCCCACTGCAGCTCTGACATTGAAGAGGCCCACGCTCTGAGGACAGAAGAGCGGTGATGCGGGGCAGACTGGGGGAGATGTCAGCCCGCTTCTCTCATCCACCCGCCTCTAATCCACATGCTTCTAATCGGCCTGCCCGCCTCCCTGATCCACACGCCTGCATTGCTCTCTCATGCCGCCAGGCTGCAGAGAGGCCACAGCCCACTACCGTGGTTGGGGACCCTTGCTTTAAAAGGATAAGTTCCCCTTTCATAACATCTTACACCCATATCAGGGTGTAACATGTTATGAAAGCACTGGCCCCTGCACCTCCCTGATCCCTGCTAGCAGGGGTTCTTCTCCACTCGCTAGCTGTCAAATTTAGATTTTTTTTCTTTTACAAAAGGTTTTATTAGCACGTAATCCAACATAGCACAACAGTTTGTAGGTGGTTATTGTGCGATAGGCAAACAAAGCAAAAAAAAAAAAAAAACATAAATGGTATATAGAGGCATGTGTTATACAAACATACAGGTATCAAACCTAATGTCCCGTAAAATTTAACAGAAAATGGAAGACCAAAATGTACCTTTCGAAATGCCCCTGGGCGGATAGGGTATCTATAGTCAGAACGTCCATTTATATTGCCTGGACATATGCCAACAAAATTTTTGTGGTCAGTGGTTTCCCTTTCAGGCAGAGATAGAAAGTAACGTGAAAAATATAATGTTTCAATGATAACCATGTCGGCCCAGGCTATTCCTGAAGGCGTAATAAAAAAGGTGTGGATTGAATGCATAGAACATAGCAAAGAGGGGAGAAGGAAATGTTGAAAAAGGAAAAAGAAGGAAAGTACAGTAGAAAAGAGGAGAAGCGGATAGGAGGGAGGAGGAGAGTCCATGGGAGTCCAGGGGAGTATCAGACCAGAAGAAGTGTGCTGTCAAATCGAGAGGGTTGAAAGTATGGGATTCATGGCTGCCAGACTGAGGAATTGCATGTTCTAAAAGGATGGCAGTCAGCTTTTCTTTACCATGACCTCATCAGATTTTTTACTGCTTCAAAACTGAGTGTGGGGGGGGTTTTCCAGGCTTTCACAATGGTCAATTTAGAGGCAGTAAAGAGATGTTGAGCTAGTTGCCATTCGGGTGAAACAATTCTACAATTGGTTTCCCAAGGAGGGCTTCGTTGGGGTCCATTTTAAGGTTCATGTGAAATAAGTTACGAAGAACGGTATACTCTGACCCATAACCTGCACGCCTACGGCATGATCACCATATATGTGCCATAGAGCCTTCCTGTGAGCATCCTTGAAAGCAAAGGAGAGTAAGTTGGAATGAATCTAGCAGGCGTATAGTACCACCGATATAACACTTAATAGTCATTCTCCAATATAAGGACATTTCTTGAGAGGGCCATGGTCATAGTCCGCCAGTCCTCTGAGTCTAACTGTCGCCCCAATTCTTTTTCCCCATTGAAGATGGTAATGGCTCAACTGAGGGTTTTTTTTTTTATGGACGAGTATATTAATGATATCATGCCTGGGGAGTGGGGTCTGGCTCTACATAGGCCCTCAAAAGGAGTCAGAGTGTATGGGGTGAGACGGGATTTGATAAGTTGTTGGAGAAAGGGTCTCAGTTGTAGGTAGCTAGTGTTCCCTCAATGGGATATACTGAGAAAAGCGTAAGGCATCAAATGTTAATATCCTAGTGGGGTGTAAACATAGAATGAACATCTGTAAATCCATGTGTAGTCCCCCAGGAGAATTGTGCCGGATTTTCACATCCTGCAGGGAACAGTGGGCAATGAAGGAGTTTCAATAGTGGGAGATCAAGCCTGCAGAGTATTTGAGTCCCATAGTTGTAGGGAATGGGTTAAACATGGTCCTATTGGTTTCGGACGGTGAGTAGGAGGGAGCCATGGTAGAGAGGAGACAGGCGTTGGGTCAGTGTCGACTAGATCTATTGTGGCCTATAGCGGCATCTGGTATGTTTCAAGGAAATGGGAAAGTGGAGAAATGCCTGCTGCCGTATGCCATATAGTAAGCCTGCAAGTTGGGGATCGAGAGGCCGCCATTGATCCATACAAGACCTGTTTACTGATGCGAGGGCGGGTGGATCCCCATATGAATTGTAAGGGCTTGCATTGATGAATGCATAAGATTTACGAGGGGACAGGCAAGACCTGAAAATAGTAAAGTAATTTAGGGAGGTAAGACATTCGGAATGTTATCCTACCAAACCAAGACAACGGTATGTGGGACCAGGAGGACAGTGTGTCCGACAGACCTTTGAGCAGGGATAGGTAATTGGCCTGAAACATTCCCACGTATGTAGGAGTAAGGCAGATTCCAAGGTAGGGTAGCAAGGGGTGCCACTGAAAGGGAAAGGATGATTTCCAATTCATCAATACTGAATGAGGGAGGTCAACTGACAGGGCTTTAGATTTGGAGGGGTTAACACAAAGTCCCGAGAAAGAAGCCTCCTGGGGGAGGTTAAGGTCAGCAAGATATCATTGGCAAACATATATATCTATATCTATATCTATATCTATATCTATAAAGATATTTTATGGGAAGAACCTGCAACATTTATACCACTGATATTGGGATGAGAGCGAACCACCTCCACCAGTGGCTCTAAAGCTAAATGAACATCAGGGGTGAGAGGTGAGAGTGGGCACCCTGGACACGTACTCCTCCCAACGTTGAACAGATTCGACTCAAATCCATAGTACTTAACTTTGGCTCGAGAGGAATAATAGAGGGCTGCCATCCACCGCAGAAAGGAGGCGCCGAATCTATAATGGACAAAGTAAAGACAGGAGGTAAGGATCTGATAATGTGTCAAAAGCCTTATTCACGGCAGCTGTAAAATCCGCCGCATAGCATCCCCTGCTTGCCTCCCCCAAACCTGGTCTTTTATTAAGCTGGGAAGGAAGTACATAGGAGGTCAAAAGGGCATAACGCAGTTCCAAATTAGCATAACTCAGTGCTGCCATCTCACAGGTGGGGCAACCCAGGGTAGTAGACCTGCAAAGACAAAGAACAAAAACAAACCAAAAAAATAAAATAAAAAATTTGGCAATCAGGTTCAGTAAGTGACAATCATCAGGTGCCTAAACTCAGCGCGGTTCTGTGTTCACATTAAACGGTGGGAGCCAGTGATCATCTCAAGTTCTCAGACTCAAGGTGGAGGGTTCCTCCAGAGCATACCAAGCAAGTTATGTCAGCTTCGTCAGCCGGTGGGCACATTCTGAAAGCGTTGTGCTTGAAGAGAGTGAAGGGCTTGAGAGCCGGGCTGACATCTGGGAAGGATTGCGAGAAGGCCTTGAGGGTCCAGGGCGAGCAGATGAGAATGGTGGCTCCCTTTGAGACAGGGAGATGTCAAACTGCAATTCCTGGAAATGATGCCACAGGTTAGGCAGATTAGAAGCATGGAACTGGTGGCCTTGGTGTTAGAATGAGAGTTTTAATGGGAACCCCCACCTGTACCAGATCTCCTGGGTTTGCAAGACTTTCAGATAAGGCTTTAGGCTCCTCTGCTTTGCATTAGAAAGCAGAGAGAGGTCTGCAAAGATTTTCAGGGAGTTACCCTCGAAAGAGAGATCCTGGCAGTCTCTTGCGGCTCGCAAAAGTCTCTCCCTAGTGCGGTAGTAATGAAACGTGATAATTACATCCCTAGGGGGACCCTCGAATGGCTTTGGGGACAAAGACCTGTGAATACAGTCAAATTCTAAGCGTTCAGGAGGGATGTCGGGTGCAAGCTCCTGAAAAAAAAAAAGGCAGTGCCAGTTCCTTGAAGATCAGTAAGGGGCTCAGGGAGCCCACTGATGCAGAGATTGTCTCTGTAGGCCCTATTCTCTAGATCTTCTAACTTATCCTGCAAGCTCACAAGTTCAGTGTGCAGCTTATCAACCTCTTCCTCATGCCTTTCTTACACTGTCACTGTCAGGTCCATGCATTGTTCAAGCTGGTTAGTGCGGTGGCCTACCTCTAATATCCTTCACATGGTCAGCAGAGAGCTTGTGGGAGGCCGTGGCGATTTCGTCCTGCACTATGGAGTGGAATTTAAGAAGCAGGGCATCGGGGTCCATCGTCGCAAGATTTACCAGGGCTGATGGGAACTGGTGCAGACTGTCCGAGAGCCTCGTGATGTTGTCTGGCTTCGGGGCTTGGGCGCTATCTTGCCCTTCCTCTTTCCTGTGGCTGGAGAAACCTTCTGGCTAGAGCGATATCGCTGCCGGTTTTTGGGCGTGTTATTCATTCCCAACGTGAGCCCTGTGATGTCCCCAGCCTCTGGAGCCGCTGCAGCTGTGTCTGGGAGCAGATTGTGCCTTGTCAGCAGAGTTTTAGGATTCGACGGCACGGAGCAAAGAGTTCAGGCATCCATCTTCCTCATCCAGTGCATGTGCCCTTATTTATTTATTTTTTAACATGGATGTGCAGGGCTCCGACCATCCGGCTGCATCACTCATTAACAGCATTCTGTGAATGGAAAAATTCAAGGTTGGGCAGCCTTTGCAGCTGTCGGCTTGTAATTTTCAATGAACTACTACAGCGATGTAAAACGCTGTGGTAGTTCATTCATTCTTCCTGTCAGCATGTATCGGCTTCCTCATACGAGGTACAAGAAAGCAGATACACTGACAAGTCTGCAGGAGACCTGCATGGCATCAGTGATCTCCTGCTCACTGGTGCAATGCTTTATAAGCTTCTACTACAAAAAGTAATAGATGCTAATTCTTTTACCTGCAAAGAACATACATTTTTCTGAAAAGGTGAACATATCCTTTAACCATTTTCTTATGTACACAGCATTTAAAACTTTTAAAATCAAGCTGAACAGTAGGGAAATGGTGGCATATACAGTTGAAAAATACACATGTTAAAGTATATCCAAGAACGAAAATGCAATATATTGCATCTTACAAGTCCTGAGATGCATTGCCATTCTCTTGATTTTGACTACAAACACCTCCTCCTCTCTCATCTTCATAACACAGCAGTAGGTGTTTTGCAGTTCACAGAAGAGAACTGGAAGGTTGATAACAGTTTAGGTGTCAGTTCAGTGCACAGGAAGCCACAAGGCCACTGGATTTCTGGAAATGAACAGGTATTTTTCTGCACTTGCTAATCCAGTCACTACATCTATAAACTGGTAAGTTGAAATATTCCTTTATTCTTGGGTTTAGATATACTTTACATATCTTACCTGGCAAAGAATTCTTTTATTCCATTCGTCATCCAGACACCCCCACCAAACAGCCAAGCTATTCCCTTCGTTCACATCTTGGTGTTCAGAATCACGGCGGAATCGCCGCAATCCTAAATAGCGGCAAATCGTGGGATATGGCGCCATCCCCGTCACTTCCAATTGCATCCCAAACGCATTACAAGAACTTATTTTGGGCAACAGGTGTCCCGCGATTCTGGTTGCGCGATTGTCGCTAAGTGACAGGGATCGCACGGGCGTCGCGAAGATGCGAACGGAGCCCAAGACCTCTTTGTAGGCTACGCTACAATTAAGATATATAGATTCAAGCACATGACTGGACAATAACGTAGCAGCTAGTGAGGCCATTTTGCCCTCTCCTGATCTCCCTAAAATATCCCAGATATGGACAGACAGCATTGTACGATACAATACTGTAAAGCAGGGCTGGACAATTCACAGCCGCAATGGCAACTGCAAAAGAGTGATGGCAGTAGTGCACAGCAACTGAGGTAAAGCCAGTTGGCTGCTGTTCATGATCTGCCTGGAGGGTTATCGATGCCTCAGACTCCACGACAGTACAAGCTATTGAGGGCGATAAGGTGTGGATCGATTGGGGATTGGTGCAATTCCAGGCTGTTCCACATGTGCAAGGCAAGAGAATGCAAGCATATTCAGGAGCAGCTGCAGCACTGGGTGGGTGCAGGAGGGAGCGGCTTCATGCAGTGGAACAGGAAGATAATGTGTGCACCCCCTCCTCTCCTTGCTGCTACCACATACTTCTCACTGCCCCTGGCTTACTCCATGGTGCCAACCTGCACAGCTCCACAGTCTGGCTGCTCTCAAAAAAGGCCATGCCTGAGCACTACCTGCATATCTACACTGGTTGACGCCAGTGAATGACAAAGATCAGCAGGCAGGACAGACTGCTGATATTCTGCCGCTGGAAAAGTGAGATGCAACTAGAATTCCTACCCATACTTATCACTAAGGAGTAAGATATAACTGATCAGAATTCTCGGCCTTAGATCAGTCACCCAGCGGGTACTTGGTGCAGGCACAGATAGGAGAATGTTTCCAAATCCAGCGCACGCTACTGTCATCTAATGCCTATAGCCACTTTTAGATAGTATTAGTTCCCGTGTATCATGTGATAAATAAAAGAAAGAGATCCTTTGTACTCTTATCTAAAGCAAACACATGACCTTGCCAAGAGTGTCTTAAAAAAAAAAAAAAAAAAAAAAAACACACAAGTATGGCCACAAGCTTTTTTGATCATACTTCTCTGGGTCACAGGAGTGTACTTACTTTTGCACTCCCATGACCCAGAGCCATGTGACAGTGGGAAAAAGTCTGCTGACATCACAGAGCTGCTGCAGACTCTGAAAGGATCTTAACCATATTGGCAGGATCTACCCAGCTGCCTGACTGACAGCTGGCTTCGGCTCTTTAACATGCGACTACTCCCTCTCCAACACAGCACTCCAGTGTGTGCAGGAGGGGCAGAGCGACTAACAGTCACAGTTCTCTGCTCAGATCTGAGCAAATTAGTAGGCACATACACCAAAACATGACAAAGGGAGAGACATTGGGTGTTTTGCAGTAACTGCAATGGAGGAAGGAGCGTCAGGAAAGCAGTGTGTGCGTGAATATAACTGGGTCAGACTAAATGGGCAAGATGGCACAGCCTCTTTTAGGGCTTGGTTATACTAGTGTTGCCCTCTGAAAAACGATCCACGATGGATCGCTTTTCAGAGGGTGCTTGACAGGGTGGGGATTTGTATATCAGTGATTCTTTCCTCATGTTGTGCCACAGCCTGCTAATCTAGACCAAACTAAATTCCCCTTAAATGGACTTTTAAGGCACTAAAGCCATAACATGTATTAAAAAGGTTTGCAAAAAAAAAAAAAAAAAAAACACTAAATAGAATGTATAGAAACTGTCTAAAATCACACCAATGTAAAATTATTGGATATGATTCTCCTTCACCCGACGCGTTTCAGAGCATAAACATCTCCTTCTTCAGGTATATTTTAGGGATCTGATCATAGATTCATATTTCAGGGATGTGACAGATGAGCATTCCATGTTGATTTTTAAAATCAAAATAATAAACACAAAAAAAAAGGACTGTGTTTCAGATAGTACCAATCTCATAGTTGCATAGTATAAAAGCTATTTCTGGAAAGGCCCCCCCCAGGATGATAGACAATGGACAGCACTGAGGTCAAAATTGGACAGGGAATTAGCAGCCCCCTATTAATGATAATGATGTAAACTTGAGTAGAAGGAGTCTCCGCAGGACAATTGACAGGTTGAGGAGGTGCCTTCTCACTGCCCATTTAACCCCTAAAAGCCCATACCACTGCAACCCTGGCCATATTCACTTGAATAGGTTTACGCGGGCTGCTCTGACTGCTGAATGTGAGAGGGGATCATTTTAGGCATGCCATGATGCAAAGCATGTTTATAAACTTTGCAGCTTTGGTAGTGGGAGTAGGGGGCTTGGTTAGTTATTCTTATTTCAACACAGCTCAACTGCCTGTTTTTACTACCACCAAACTGTTAAGCATAAACAAAGCCTTAGAGTGGAACTTCATTCTCCCAATCAACATTATTTTTAATCATCATGCTGCTAGCATTAGCAAATAGTTGATAGAAAGTATATCATATGTATTTGTTTTACATTTGTTTTTACATTTCTTGAGTTATTTCCTGGTTTCTTACCTAGGCCAAAATGATGTCATACATCCCAGGAGTCTTCAAAAGGGGAAGAGAGAAGGAGGGGTTTTCTCAGCTAAGCACACCCTCCCGCATGCATGCATGCTTGAGCTAAGGGCAGATGGATTCCAGGAAGGAAATGCTACATGAATCATTTGCGGTTACTCAAGTTTGCCACTGATAGAAATACTAGGGGAGTGTTTTTCAAAGTCATTTCTCAACAAAATAAAGCATTGAGATCTGGATAGATGGGGGAGTTGGCTTTGAATATGAAAAATGAAATGAAATTGTGTTTTTGGTGCTCAGAGGCAGTGGCAAAGATCCGCTTTAATGGGCCTGAAGAAAAAAATATATATATCACACTTACTTTCTGAGCTCTCTTTGATCTTCCCATTGCTTCTGTTTAATCATTTTCTTCATCTGCCTTTTAGACATAACCTCAGGTGCGTTACATGCGCCATTATTTCTTTTGTCATTATCAGCAAATTCTGAAGTACATTTGCTCCTCTCTGGTCTTAGATCTAATGGTTCTGTGTCCATTGTCATATAGTAGTAAATATTCCATGCAAAACAATCTTATGTATAAGTCCTACAAGAGCAAGATACAAGACAAGAGACATTTTTGTACACCACCAAACAATGTAAAGAATATGTATATGCATGTTTGTTGGATATTTTTTCTTAACTGACTTTTCATCAAAGTAGAATAAAGTACATTTCCTAACTTTTGGTTCTACATGCAACTTTAAAGTGAAATCGCTGTTGTTTAAGATAGAGGGATTAGAACACCTGTCAGTATTTATTGTCGTCTATGCCCCTGCTTTACAGATTATCCCTCTCTATTTGTCTTGTGTACCATTAACATTGAAAGTAAAAGAAAATCCCAAAACTGTGGTTTCCACAAGAACAGTAAATAGAGGAGAAATCTTTCCATGGCAACACTAGTTCTGGTGACACCCCTGGATTCCCTCTCTTACTTTGAAGCAAGGGTCTCCAAACTTTTTAAACAAAGGGTCCGGTTTACTGTCCTTCAGACTTTAGGGGAACTGGACTGTGGTCAGTGTGTGAAATAAAAAAAAAATACAAAATTACAAAGTGCCTGTGGTCAGTAGTAAGAGGAACTGAGGCCCATAATAAGTATTAGTGATAGGAATAAAGCCCCATCGTTGGTGTCAGTGGAAGGAATAGTGCCCCAATCATTGGTGTCAGCGGCAGGAATAATATCCCTCATTGGTGTCAGTGGGAGGAATAATGATCAATTGTTTAGATCAGAGG
Organism: Lithobates pipiens; assembly: GCF_037356315.1. Lineage (NCBI taxonomy): Eukaryota > Metazoa > Chordata > Amphibia > Anura > Ranidae > Lithobates > Lithobates pipiens. The sequence continues at coordinate 270,546,261 of NW_027507718.1, forward strand.
AGGGAATAGTGCCTTCATCATTGGTGTCAGTGGAAGGAATAATGGTACAACATTTATATCTGTGGAAGGTACAGGGTGCCATCATTAGTGTCAGTGGGAGGAATAGTGCCTCTCCATTGGTGTCAGAGCTGCACGATTCTGGATAAAACAAGAATCACAAGTTTGTTGCTTAGAATAAAAAGATCACGATTCTTGTGGCGCAACATCATCTTTCCCATTTTACAAAAAAAAAAAAAAAATAGATTTTAACAGGTTTAGTCTTTAAAGCGGTGTTCCACCCAAAAATGGAACTTCCGCTTATCAGGTTCCCTTGGCACCTTTCTGGGAGGAGAGGGAGAGCAGATACCCAATACACTCACACTTAGGGCGATAGATCACCACAGAATTTACTGAGATCTATGCTATGTCCAGCCCCTCCCGCTGTCTTCTGGGAGACACACAGGTCCCAGAAGACAGCAGGGACCACTCAGAACGTGCAGTGTGGCTCACGCAAGCGCAGTAGGGAACCAGGCTGTGAAGCCGTGAGGCTCCACTTCCTGGTTCTCTGATTGAAGATGCCGACACCTGCACCTGGGAGCTGAGGGACGGGTTGGCTTCGGGTGAGGACAGCGCGGATGCCCTGGACAGGTAAGTGTCCTTATTTTAAAAGTCAGCAGCTGCAGTATTTGTAGCTGCTGACTTTAATTTTTTTTATTTTTTTAGCTGAACTCTGCTTTAAGGCTTAATGTACACAGGATTTAACTTGACAGATACCAAACGACTTTAAAAACGTCCGTTTTGCCATGCTTACATGCCGCATTAAAAAAAAAAAAAAAAAAAAAAAAAAAAAAAGAAATTGTCAAAAATGTATCTCCATTAAAAACACTTGTAAACGAAACGTGGCTAAACGTAAGTTACCACGTTTACAAGCATTTCAAATGCCTCTGAACATCTGTCCTGAATGCATTTTTTTGTTTTCCAAAAAAATGCTTCTAAACTCAACAGACTAGAAACTACCCTATGTACATGTACTGCAAAGATAACCTAGAGGAGAGTTCAGGAGCAGCTGAAAAAAATGCCCAACTGCCACTAAACGTTTGTTTACCAGCAGCAGTGTACATGAAGCCTAAGTGGTTAAACTGACTTACTTTATAAGCTCTTCTCTTTGATCTAAAGATACTTTGTATCTCTTAGCGCTGAGGAATGTTGATAAACATTTGTTGTTTTTTTGACAGCTCAGCTTGGTTTACATAGAATTGCAGAAATGGCTTATTAGCATCGTGAGGGGGGTTGAATCGAGATCGCAATTTTTTAACGATTAATTGAGCAGCTCTAGTGTCAGTGAGAGGAATAGTGCCCCATTGTTATTGTTAGTGAAAGAAATACCGTTTAATCATTTATATCAGTGGGAGGAATCCCCAAGGGTCGGATAAAAGCAAGCAAAGGGCCACTGTTCGGAGACCACTACTTTGAAGGGATATCCCCTCACTAAGGATGAGCTCTGGCGTGTTCGCACAGCCCACGTGCAGAGCCCGCCAGGAAGTCGGCACTGCGCTAATCACCGGCAGTGAGACATTGTCCCGACGTGTTTGTGATTAGCGCAGCGCTGACTTCCTGGCAGCCTCTGCACGTGGGCTGTGCGAACACGCCAGAGCTCATCCTTACCTCTCACGTTCTGTTTTGGCTATGGGATAGGAAAAGAAAGGAAGTCTCCCGGATATGGATTAAAACTCTAAATCCGGCCATAGACAGATCAAAATTCCTGCCGAAGCAGCTACATTTATATCTGTCTATGGGCAGGCTGGCGATACAGTACAACCAGTTTGTTGGGTTTCTTTCACCTGATCACTGCTGGCAGCTATAGCTGCCAGTAGCAATCATTGTATTCTGCTGGGGGGGGGGGGGGGGCTCCTGGCTGGCAGAACACAATAGCGCTGCGGAGGAGATTCCCCATCAACACTGACTGTGTTGAATTATGTGTGGCCAAATAAAAAAGAAGGGTTTTGTCTCTAGCTCTCCTTTATCAGCACATGTTGTCCCTCTGCTATGATTTTTTTTTTTTCCTCTGGCAAAGCTGAAACTAAGCAGCATAACAAGCTGTGATCTAAAATGGTCACAATGTAACTAGGAAAAGGAAGAAGGTACAGAAGTCAGATATTTCCTGTCTGCATAGTAAAGATCCTTGGTTATCTATAGTCTCAGAGACTGACCATCCATATAGACGAGGGACAGCCAGCAACTATGCCCATAAGCTTAGCCTCGTTACAGTTCACAAGAAACACCACAAAGCAAACACAAAAAAAGAATTACAAGGAATTCAGTAACTTTTAAAACCTCTGTTCTGTCACTAACTGAAATACCAGCACACACATTACCGCGATCCTTGTGCTCCCCTCCAATCCCCTCCTGACTTCCTGCAGCTGCCACAACAACGTGCTGACCGAGCACAGCCGGCGCATATCTATGACATCGCATGTTTGAGGTATTGAACAGTGAGCTAGCGCCATATTTGATGTGGGCACGGTCAGTATCCGGTTCCTATTTGCATACAATACCTGTACGATACATGTACACGGCCAATGTGTTCTGCCGGTGTTCCGTCTGATAGGTCGCCAATTGTGACGGAACACCGGCAGTGAAAAGTGTGACTGCTGGGGATGGTGGTGTGTATCTGCTTGGAGTTCAGCTGTTACATGGTAAAATAGCATTCTTTTTTTTATACCAGATTCAGTAGTTGCCACTTTGTTCCAGACAGTTCACTTTTGGTCACTGCCAGTGCTGACTTTATTCTAAAATGCTAGTTCCTTGTGTGGCACTTAAGCTGGCCATACCTGGGCGGGTTGTACGAAATAAAACCCACCTAATTCCCCATGTACACATTTGAGGTGAATTGAGAATCCCCCTTGATGTGATATTGTATCCTGACTCCTCCACCATCAGCATACACCCATCAGCATATTTGCCAGTTGTCCCGGATTTGCTGGGACAGTCACTCTTTTTACTAAGCCGTCCCGGGCAGCGTCCTGGAATCTGGTCTGTAGGTACAGCAGCAACCTATCACTGGGACAAATCTACCATCAGAACAGGGCTGGACTGGGACAAAAATTTGGCCCTGGATTTCATCCAGACCAGCCCACTTAAATTTTGCAAACACACACAAAAACAGTATATAAACTATATGCAATTGCGCAAAAAAATAAATTATTAATCAAATACTGTGGACAGTGACAATAAATTATTAATCAGTTATTGTGACCGGTGACATTAAATTATTAATCAATTACCGTGACCAGTGACAATAAATTATTAATCAATTATCGTGGACAGTGACAATAAATTATTAACCACTTTCAGACCGGACCATTTTGCTGGTAAATGACCAGAGGTCTTTTTACACTTTGGCACTGCGCTGCTTTAACTGGTAATTGCGCGGTCATGCAATGTTGTACCCAAACAAAATTTGCGTCCTTTTCTTCCCACAAATAGAGCTTTCTTTTGATGGTATTTGATTGCCTCTGCGATTTTTATTTTTTGCGATATAAACGTAAAAAGACCGCAAATTTTGAAAAAAAATGATATTTTCTACTTTTTGTTATTAGAAAAATCCAATAAACTCAATTTTAGTCATACATTTAGGCCAAAATGTATTCAGCCACATGTCTTTGGTAAAAAAAAAGTCAATAATTGTATATTTATTGGTTTGCGCAAAAGTTGTCACATCTACAAACTAAGGTACGTTTTCTGGAATTTACGCAGCTTTTAGTTTACGACTGTCTATCTCATTTCTTGAGGTGCTAAAATGACAGGGCAGTACAAAACCCCCCCAAATGACCCCATTTTGGAAAGTAGACCCCCTAAGGAAATTGATAAGAGGCATGTTGAGCCCATTGAATATTTTATTTTTTTGCCTCAAGCGATTGAATAATGACAAAAAAAAAATTTTTTTTTTTTTTTTACACAAAGTTGTCACTAAATGATATATTGCTCACACATGCTATGGGCGTATGTGAAATGACACCCCAAAATAAATTCTGCTGCTTCTCCTGAGTACGGGGATACCACATATGTGGGACTTTTTGGGAGCCTAGCCGCGTACAGGGCCCCGAAAACCAAGCACCGCCTTCAGGCTTTCTAAGGGCGTAAATTTTTGATTTCACGCCTCACTACCTATTACAGTTTTGAAGGCCATAAAATGCCAAGATGGCACAAAACCCCCACAAATGACCCCATTTTAGAAAGTAGACACCCCAAGCTATTTGCTGAGAGGCATGTTGAGTCCATGGAATATTTTATATTTTGCCACAAGTTGCGGGAAAATTACAAACTTTTTTTTTTTTTTTTTTTTTTTCACAAAGTTGTCACTAAATGATATATTGCTCATGCATGCCATGGGCATATGTGAAATGACACCCCAAAATAAATTCTGCTGCTTCTCCTGAGTACGGGGATACCACATATGTGGGACTTTTTGGGAGCCTAGCCGCGTACGGGGCCCCGAAAACCAAGCACCGCCTTCAGGCTTTCTAAGGGCGTAATTTTTTGAGTTCACTTCTCACTACCTATTACAGTTTTGAAGGCCATAAAATGCCAAGATGGCACAAAACCCCCACAAATGACCCCATTTTAGAAAGTAGACACCCCAAGCTATTTGCTGAGAGGCATGTTGAGTCCATGGAATATTTTATATTTTGCCACAAGTTGCGGGAAAATTACAAACTTTTTTTTTTTTTCACAAAGTTGTCACTAAATGATATATTGCTCACGCATGCCATGGGCATATGTGAAATGACACCCCAAAATAAATTCTGCTGCTTCTCCTGAGTACGGGGATACCACATATGTGGGACTTTTTGGGAGCCTAGCCGCGTACGGGGCCCCAAAAACCAAGCACCGCCTTCAGGCTTTCTAAGGGCGTTACAGTTTTGAAGGCCATAAAATGCCAAGATGGCACAAACCCCCCCCCCCAAATGACCCCATTTTAGAAAGTAGACACCCCTAAATTTAGGGGTACACTAGTGAGACTAGGTAATAAATGGCGGGTGCCCTGAAACTATAAAAAAATAACTAACCAACCAGCGTCACCTGTAACAGTTATATGGTGATCACTGGTGAAAGGGTTAACTAGGGGGCAATCAGGGGGCTTTATGCGGTAGTATATGGGGGTCCCTGGCGCTATAAAAAGCTGCGGCGAACCTAAATACCTACCTGCCTAACTAGCGTCACCTGTGACACTAATACAGCGATCAGAAAAACGATCGCTTATTAGGCTGGGTTCACACTGGAGCGATGCGGGAACGCCACGAATGCGCGGCGGGTTCCCGCATCGCATGCCTCCCGGCGGCAGTTCACACTGCCCTATGCGAACTGCTGGGAGTGTCAGTGAAATGTTAATGACACCCCCAGATCAGTTCGCATATCGCAGTGCGATCTGCAAACTTGGATCGCATGGTGTGAACACCCATGCGATCCGATTCTGCTGCGGACCAAAAAAAGGGTCCCGTGCGAGTTTGCGGCGGGTGCGGCGGGTGCGACACGAATTCAGCCATACTATCTGTATAGCTGAACTCGAATCGCACAGAGATCGGATGTGATTTGCACTGCAGTGCGGTGCGAATCACATCCGTTCTCATAAACCGCTGCAATGTGAACCCAGCCTTAGTGACACTGGCGACGGGGGGTGATCACGGGGTTAAACCTTTATTGGGGGGGTTAGGGGGGTACCTTAGAACTAAAGGGGGCTAACCCTAACTGCCCTAACAGTTATTAGTCACAAATGACACCTGCCGGGTGATCAGGGGGTTAAACCTTTATTAGGTAATAAATGGCGGGTGCCCTGAAACTATAAAAAAATAACTAACCAACCAGCGTCACCTGTAACAGTTATATGGTGATCACTGGTGAAAGGGTTAACTAGGGGGCAATCAGGGGGCTTTATGCGGTAGTATATGGGGGTCCCTAGCGCTATAAAAAGCTGCGGCGAACCTAAATACCTACCTGCCTAACTAGCGTCACCTGTGACACTAATACGGCGATCAGAAAAATGATCGCTTATTAGGCTGGGTTCACACTGGAGCGATGCGGAAACGCCGCGAATCCGCGGCGGGTTCCCGCATCGCATGCCTCCCGGCGGCAGTTCACACTGCCCTATGCGAACTGCTGGGAGTGTCAGTGAAATGTTACTGACACCCCCAGATCAGTTCGCATATCGCAGTGCGATCTGCAAACTCGGATCGCATGGTGTGAACACCCATGCGATCCGATTCTGCTGCGGGCCAAAAAAAGGGTCCCGTGCGAATTTGCGGCGGGTGCGGCGGGTGTGGCGGGTGCGGCGGGTGCGGCGAATGGCTGAACTCGAATCGCACAGAGATCGGATGTGATTTGCACTGCAGTGCGGTGCGAATCACATTCGTTCTCATAAACCGCTGCAATGTGAACCCAGCCTTAGTGACACTGGCGACGGGGGGTGATCACGGGGTTAAACCTTTATTGGGGGGGTTAGGGGGGTACATTAGAACTAAAGGGGGCTAACCCTAACTGCCCTAACAGTTATTACAGTCACAAATGACACCAATGCAAAAAAAAAAAAAAAAAAAAAAAATGACATTGGTGTCACTGTGACTGGGGGGCAGGGGTAATTGGGGGGGTGATCGGGGGGTAAAGGGGGGGTGTGAGTGTGCCTGGCATGTTCTACTGTGTGTGGGATGTGTTGGTGCAACTCACTGATCCGCTCTCCTCCGTGTCGGAACGAAAAATACCGACACGGAGGAGAGAATACATCACTTCCTCTCCTGTGTTTACATTACAGGAGAGGAAGTGATGTCACCGGGGATTTCCATTCGTCGGGAGCGATCGCGAGGGGGTGGCCATGAATGAATGGCCGTCCCCTCGTCCGGGATCGCTCCCGAACGAAAACCGACCGCCGCAGGCACCGGGCGGGGGCCCGATCGGGCCCCCGACCCGCGGGAGGCAAAGCACGTACATGTACGTGCTTATGCCTGCCCGTGCCATTCTGCCGACGTACATCGGCGTGAGGCGGTCGGCAAGTGGTTAATCAATTACCGTGACCAGTGACAATAAATCATTAATCAATTACCGTGACCAGTGACAATAAATTATTAATCAATTACCGTGACCAGTGACAATAAATTATTAATCAATTACCGTGGTCAGTGACAATAAATTATTAATCAATTACCGTGGACAGTGGCAGTACATTTACCCCTACCCCCTCCCCCCACCATGCTGCATATTACAGATATCACAGACATGCTATGCAGCCTGCATCCAGTATAGTATTTGATTATCTTACTTACTTGAATGACACTGGTGAGGTGATGGACTTTTCTTTGTCCCTGGACCCTGACCCTGTCTGTGCTGCTGGCTGGAGTGGAGTCCTGGAGCTGTGGAGCAATGTTCTGGTTCCTCCTCGGTGGCGCTTTCTCTTCAGTTCCAGGCCAGGCAGCTAAGCTTGGGCAGCAGCTGCTACGCTCTGACTCCTCTCATATCCCCGGGCCGCCTCCGCTTTCCGGCCGCGTGTGACGTCACGGCGCTGGGACAAGGAGGCTGCCAGTAAGGTTAGTGAGTGGCAGCGTCATGAGGGGGTGGAACTTGTGTGTCGGGCCACCGCCGGTGTTTAAAAAAAAAAAACACTATAGATCAACCTGACAACCGGCCCAGCGGCCCACTGAGCCAATCGGCCCACCGGGAATCTCCCGGTAGTCCCGATGGCCAGTACAGGCCTGCATTAGAATGACATTTCCCCACTCTTCCAGCACTTTGTAGGGGTTTAGGAAGAACAGATATGCTCTGTGACAGCAGCTTCCCTGCACTGCTCTGTTTGGGGAGACCCTGTGGCCTGGAGTGGCACTGTCCTACATACTGCTCTACATACTATGGACCTCTTTATTCTGCCTAACTTACTACTGACTTCTGTACACTGCCCTACATCCTACTGACCTCTGTACACTGCCCTAACTGCTATGATCTCTGTACTCTGCCCTACATGCTACTGACCCCTGCACACTGCCCTACATCCTACTCACCTCTGTGCACTGCCCTATAAACTACTGACATCTGTACACTGCCCTACATCCTACTGACCTTTGTACACTGCCCTACATACTACTGACCTCTGTACACTGCCCCACATTCTACTGACCTTTGTACACTGCCCTGCATACTACTGACCTCTGTACACTGCCCTACATTCTACTGACCTTTGTACACTGCCCTGCATACTACTGACCTCTGTACTCTGCCCCACATTCTACTGACCTTTGTACACTGCCCTGCATACTACTGACCTCTGTACACTGCCCCACATTCTACTGACCTCTGTACACTGCCCTTTAAACTACTGACCTCTGTACACTGCCCTACATACTACTGATCCCTTTACACTGCCCTACAAACTAAAGACCTTGCTACACTGCCCTACGTCCTACTGACCCCTGTACACTGCCCTACAAACTACTGACCTTTGTACACTGCCCTACAAACGACTGACCTCTGTATACTGCCCTAAATACTATGACCTCTGTACACTTCCCTACATCCTACTGACCTCTGTACACTGCCATACATGCTATGATCTCTGTACACTGCCCTATAAACTACTGACCTCTGTACTCTGCCCTACATACTACTGATCCCTGCACTCTGCCCCACACGCTGCTGATCTTTGTACACTGCCCTACATATTACTGACCTCTGTACACTGCCCCACATCCTAAAACATCTATGATTTTACTAAAGAACAGTACCTTCTTGGCTGTTTCTGATAGATCTTCCTGTATTTACAGTATTTAAAATAAATTGTTGTATACATTATGCAAAGCACTATGAAAATCGTAGGTGCTATAGGTGTGCCTGTAACAAATAAATGAATAGGCTAACCATATGCTTCTTGTAGAATAACACCCATTTTAAAAGACCACCCCAAATAAAGTACATACCTCTCCTACAATGGCTTGCTGGACACACAGGAAAAAAAAAGATATCCCTAGACTTTTTTTGACATATTTTCAGTTATGTGATCAGCGCTGGAGCCTATAGCCTGCAGCGCTGATCGAGCTGATTTTAATTGACAGGAAGTTGAACAGAAGTCAATCAGTAGATGAAGGTGCCTTGAATTCACTTTTAACAGTTCCCAGTGTTCAGATACACTGTAGACCACTGATGACCACACAATGGTACTCGTGTTTGTAGTAGAAATGTCTCCTGGAGGTGCTGTGGTGTCATAACTTCCAAGCTTTTCTTTCTAATCGCCAGTCCACTGAAAAGTGATATTTAGCTACAGCTAGAGGAGTCAGCCCCGGCTTCTTGTATGTACATTTCTGGTTAGTATTTTGTATGTTGTTTCTGGTTAGTGACTCAGGTAGTATTGAGGCCAAAGATAGCCAGGAAACTAGTATTTTCTTAAAGGAGACTACATTGGCAGTCTACATGTTTCCATTAAAGGTAATTCTGCTCCCTATCTTAAAAATCCCTTCATTGCCAGAGTCCTTTTTTACATCTTTTGCACACATTAAAAAATTAAGATCAGTTAAAACCCCCAAATATTATATATTTTCTGAAAGCAGGTACTCCGGAGAACAAAATAGTAGTAGTTCCAAATTTTTATGTCACGTGATATTTACACAATGGTTTATCAAGTGCAAATTTTCAGTAAAAAACACACTGGCGTTCATTTTAGGGCACACAAATACAATATATTACCCAATTATTTGGGTAAAACCTTTTGACCTTCCTGGGTCACATTGGTAGAAGAGGAATTGTCTTGGGCCACACATAAATTCTAAAAATTGCAAAAAACAAAACAATGTATGCAAAAACCCAAAGGCTATCTCCTCAAAATGTATGTTTATTAAATGGAAAAGATCACAGCATAAATCAGAGGTTGCTACTATACCCTACAAAATCACTCCTCCTCCCCCAGAAAACCCACACACTTCCCATCCACATCCCTACACCCTCCCAATAAGAATGTGGATCCTCAACACTGACTCCTCTACAGGAGCCCAGAGCAGCCCTCCTGGTGAGCTAGGACAGTGCCACCACAACCCCCATGAAAGATGGATCCCCTATAACAGTGATGGTGAACCTTGGCACCCCAGATGTTTTGGAACTACATTTCCCATGATGCTCAGCTACACTGAAGAGTGCATGAGCATCATGGGAAATGTAGTTCCAAAACATCTGGGGTGCCAAGGTTCGCCATTACTGCCCTATAACAACAGCACCCCAATGCTGATTGGACCACGGTCTTTGAATAGTGGTGAGAAAAGAGAGTCTCGCCGCTCCAGGACCACACATGCAGATAGTGAACTGTTCTCTCGGCCCGGAGACCACAGGTGCTGGCAATTGCCGATAGCAACAGACGAAAGTAGACTCTGAACTGCCGCACTCTTCAGAAAAACCACCTTTCTTTATTAAAAAATCACATCAAAACCCAGCAAACACAGCAGACAAAAAAAGCTGACATTTCGCACTAGCAGTAGTGCTTAATCATAGCAAGCAATCACAGCACAGAAAATCAATTAAATACCGTGTCTACTTAATCAATTTAAATAATGAATTAATTGAACCCACATAATACAATAATCAAAAAGTAAATATTAAAGTGGTTGTAAACCCTTACAACACACTTTGACCTACAGGTAAGCCTAGATTAAGGCTTACCTGTAGGTCCAAGAAATATCTCCTAAACCTACACGGTTTAGGAGATATTTACCGAAAGACAGGCACTGCTGTCTACGGCGCATGTCTACGGCACATGCGCGCACGTGCACTGAGCGCGCCGCCGTCAACGGCGATATGCCGCGCGTGTCGGCTCCCATGCGCATGCGCGGGATTGACGTCATCGCGGCTTCGCCTAATGACAGCGGCGGAGCGGCGAGACCCACCGAGAACATGGATGCGCCAGACTACAGGGGACAGCGGTGACTTCGCTGGCTCCTGTGTCAGGTAAGTGACACATAATGGACTACTATGCGATGCATAGTAGTCCATTATGCTTTACCTTTGCAGGGAATGAAAGAGGAAGTAAACTCATCAGGGTTTACTTCCTCTTTAAGCCCGGGTTCACACTATAGCACGCGCTGTGCGTCCCTGTTCCCCGTTTCACGGACGAATCAGGGCCGATTCTATGCCTGAATTCGGCCCTGAATCGAAGCCAAAGACGCACGGGTTTTTTCTGCAGTGCGCTCCGCAGCCGCCCCGGAGATATATGAACCGGCTCCATAGGGAGCCAGTTACATTCTCCTACTATGCGAATTAGATGCGGAGAAACACACATCTAATTCGCATAGGTGTGAATGGGGGCTAAAGAAGTACAAAAGTGATAACGTGAGAACATAAATCATGTGAATGATGATAATTGATCATATATCTCTGAAAAGTAATTTAATGTGACCAAATGTGATTATAGAAGAAATCAAAATGCATCAGTAATGAAAATCCAAGTGTGAATTAAGTGAACCAAGAAGAAATAAAACATTGTGAAATTAATTACTGAAAAATGTATATGAAATATTCGAATGTAGACATAAATTAATGAAATTAGTGTATAAATTAAATAAATGCAATAAATATGTGAAAATTATGTATGTGCTCTTATCTATATATGAGTGTGACTATAAAGCAACTTCCCATATATATCAGAAACAGCCACTTAGTAATTTGCTAATTAATGGGAAAGGTTATCAACCTCATTATATATCTCATTGTATATGTATGCATGTGTGAAAGTGTGTGAAAAAACATACCTGTCTTGTATATGGGAAACCCTTGAATCTATAACCATGAATGCATGGTAAAATACCACTAAACCCCAACACACATGCATACCATACACATAGAGGACCAATATGTGTTTTTCCTTTCATTACTAATAGTGCCGCTGCCCCACTGCCAGAGTGTTAAAGTTGATACAATGTAATTAATGATTTAAGATGTTGAAAAATATATATGTAACAAAATAATTGTATTAATGTGTTTAGAGAAAACACTTCGACAGATGGCAGCAGGCATCCTAGTTTAATAGCCATATCTGAAATCCTGTGTCCATATATATACAGATCGGCATAAAAGACAATTTATGTCACGAATATATAGCAAAATCAACCGTACACTAGTAAGTTCCAGAGCCTGGACCCCCCTCTTAAAAATTCTAAGTCAGCAGCTATAAATACTGTAGCTGCTGACTTTTACCATTAGGGCACTTACCTGTACAGGGATACCGCGGTGTCCTCACCAGAGCCAATTCTAGAATCGGCTCTAGGGTGTTGGCGCCGCCATCTTGCATAGGGGAAACCGGCAGTGAAGCCTCGCAGCTTCACAGCCGGTTTCCTACTGCACATGTGTGAATCGCGAGGACCGAACTTCCGGCTGAATTTTCTGCCGCAAACTCATCAGGGAGTGGGAGCGGGTACCTGTTAAAACTAGGTACCCACCCCACCCCCCACACAAGATGCCAAATGTGGCACCCAAGGAGGTGGAGGAGGCAGACAAGCAGAGCTTCCCCTTTTGGGTGGATCTCTGCTTTAATGAACACTAATATAGATAATGTACCTGAGTAATAAAACTTCACTTCTTTTGTCTTATGTTTTATATATATAATTTTTTTTATTTATTTATTTATTTTAAAAGTAAAAGAGGGCAACATAAAACTCGTGCAATATTTGTTTCTGATAAACTAACACACTAATATCTGATTCAATGGATAGAGTAGCAATTCTCAATGAATTCTCAAGGTGCTCTTCAGATATTTTGGTTGTAACTTTGCCCTACATGTGAAAATAGTTGCTCACCAATATACTGTAGGTGCTGCTGAAAACAGATGATATGGATAAAAGCGTGATTGTGAACAGGGATATTTTTCTTTGGGAAGATAAAACTTATAAACGTCCAGTAAAGAGACAATGTCATTTTTTCTTCAGCCACATGCGTTCACTAAGTGTAAAACAAAACAAAAAAACATTTATAAGTAAGTTTAGAATCTTGTGGTGGGCCGCATTCATAGCCGTTGTGGGCCACAGGTTGGACGCCTCTGTGGTAAAATATAAAAGGTGAGGATGTGCCGCATAAATATATGCTCGAAATGTCAAGCTCTGAAATTGTGCATGCCTCATGATGATGAACATGGTACCCTATATATTTCATAGGCAAGGCTTTAAAGTGGTAGTAAACCGCCGCTTTTTTTTTTTTTTTAAAGCTGCAAGCATAGTTATAATGTGCTAGTGTGCATCGCATTATGTTTAAAACTGTGTTTTTTTGCTAGAAAATTACTTAGAACCCCCAAACATTATAAACATAAATAGTTTTTTTTTTCTCTAATACCCTAGAGAATAAAATGGCGGTCATTGCAATACTTTTTTTCAAACCGTATTTGCACAGCGGTCTTACAAGCACACTTTTTTTGAATAAAAAAATAAGACAGCAGTAAAATTAGCAATTTTTTTATATTGTGAAAGATAATGTTACACTGAGTAAATTGATACCCAACATGTCATGCCTCAAAATTGCGCCAGCTCATGGAATGGCGACAAACGTTTACATTTAAAAATATCCATAGGCGATGTTTAAAAAAATTCTAAAGGTTGCATGTTTTGTGTTACATAGGAGGTCTAGGGCTAGAATTATTTTTCTTACTCTACTGATACCTCACATGTGTGGTTTGAACACCGTTTTCATATTGGGGCGCTACTCACGTATGCGATTGCTTCTGCGTGCAAGCTCGGCGGGACAGGGCGCTTTTAAAAAAAATGTATTATTATTATTATTTATTTATTTTACCTTTTTATTTATTTTTTTACACTGTTTAAAAAATAAATAAATAAATTGTCACTTTTATTCCTATTACAAGGAATGTAAACATCCCTTGTAGTAGAAAGAAAACATGACAGGTCCTCTTAACCACTTCGGACCCAGGCCTGACATTTCTCTCCTACATGTAAAATTCCTAATTTTTTTGCTAGAAAATTACATAGAACCCCCAAACATTATATATGTTTTTTTAGCAAAGACCCTAGAGAATACAATGGCGGTCATTGCAACTTTTTATCTCGCACGGTATTTGCGCAGCAATTTTTCGAACGCGTTATTTTCAGAAAAAAAACTGTTTCATGCTTTAAAAAAAACCAGTAAAGTTAGCCCAATTTTTTTGCATAATGTGAAAGAGGAGGATACGCCGAGTAAATAGATACCCAACATGTCACGCTTCAAAATTGCACGCGCTCGTGGAATGGCGCCAAACTTTGGTATTTAAAAATCCCCATAGGCGACGCTTTAAATTTTTTTACTGGTTACATATTTTGGGTTACAGATGAGGTCTAGGGCTAGAATTATTGCTCTTGCTCTAACGTTCGCGGCGATACCTCACATGTGTGGTTTGAACACCGTTTTTTTTACGTATGCGTTCGCTTCTGTGTGCGAGCTCACGGGGACAGGGGCGCTTTAAATTTTTTTTTTTTTTATTGTTAATTTTATTTTTAGTTTTTTAGTTTTACACTTAAAAAAATAAATAAAAAAAAATTGATAACTTTTACAAGGAATGTAAACGTCCCTTGTAATAGGAATATGGCATGATCGGACCTATTTACAGTGAAATATGGGGTCAATAAGACCCCACATCTCACCTCTAGGCTGGGAAGAATAAAAAAAAAAAACGATCATGGCTTCCTAGCCAGATCGGCGCCGTTAATTTGAATACCGAGGCCGGGCGTGACGTTATAACATCGCGCCCGGCCTCCGAACGATCATAGAGACTCCGGAGACAATCTAGTCCACCGGAAATCTCTATGGTAACTTGCTGGGGCCGGCGGATCCTGTGACCGTCTCACCGATGGAAACAGTGAGTCGGTAGAAGCACCGGAGGGAGGGGGGGGCGTCCCCTCCCGCCGCCCGTAAGAACGATCAAGCGGTGGAACAGCCGCTATGATCGTTCTTATGGTGTAGGGAATCGCCGGCTGAAAACGGCAATATCTGAATGATGTCTGTGGCCTCAGGCATCATTTAGATATAACCAGCGAAACCCCATGACGTCAATCTCAAGTGGGGTCTCAAGTGGTTAAATATGAGATCTGGGGTCAAAAAGTCCTCAGATCTCATATTTAGACTAAAACGCAATAAAAAAAAAAAATGTAATTTAAAAAGATCATTTAAAAAATTGGCTCTTTAAGAGCTGTGGGCGGAAATTATGTTTTGACGTCACTTCCGCCCACAGGGGGTGCAGTTTGCGGGTATGCAGTTTCTTCAGAGCGCATGCGCCAGTAACACCATTGGCGGCTTCTCAAGTAAATATCTCCTAAACTGTGTGCATTTAGGAAATATTTGCTGTACCTATAGGTAAAAATCAAGGGAGTTTACTCCAACATTCAAGGGCTTGTAAACCCCCATGTTTTTTCAACTTAGTGCATTCTAAGCATTAACGGGAAAAAACACCACCTGGCAGTGATGGGCCCCCCGTTTTATTTACCTGAGCCCTGGAATTTCACACACCGGAAACACGCTCTTCCTCTGCCTGGGGTTCTCGGCTCTTGATTGGATAGATTTATAACAGCGAAGCCTTTGGCTCCCACTGCTGTCAATCAAATCCAATGACGGGGCAACGGGGGAGGGCGGGGCTGAGTCCGGCATTCATGTCTATGGACGCAAATTCTGGACTCAGGAGCCCGCCTGCAAGGTAACCCCCCAGGAGAGAGCTTCTCCTAGGGGGTTTACCAATGCGAGGAGGAGCCGTGAGAGCCACGAGGGACCCCAGAAGAGGATGTTCGGGGCCACTCTGTGCAAAACGAGCTGCACGGTGAAGGTAAGTATATGTTTGTTATTTAAAAAAAAAAAAACTAACCCTTACAATAACTTTAAGAGCATTTTTGTACAGAGTTTAGGAGAGTATTGCGTTTTTTTTCTACCAGAAAACTCCAATCAGAAACACAAATCAGAAGGGTTTCTTTTCCTGCCTCTAAACATTGAGCTTAAATATGCCTGTAATCATCCTAATGTGCATGGACACATAGGATAACATTGAGTAGCTTCTATAGGAAAAATGCAAAACTCCTGTAGCAGCAATTTTTAAGCCAGTGTGCATGGAGCCCAAAGAGTAAAGCCAACATGTCATGTTGTTGATATGTGCCTAATGTACCATGTACTTATGTAAAAGTATACTGTTCTCTTTGTTTTGCTTCCTTTGTACGATGTACAGACCTGGCAGCGAAAGGGTTATCAGTCCCTACAGGTCATCATGATAGAATTAACAGTAAATATTGGCTCTAAACTTATGGGGGAGATTTACTACAACTGGAGAGTGCAAAATCTGGTGCAGCTCTGCATAGAAACCAATCAGCTTCCAGGTTTTATTGCTGAAGTTAGAAGCTGATTGGCTACCATGCACAGCTGCACCAGATTTTGCACTCTCCAGTTTTAGTAAATCGCCCCCATTGTTCTCACGCTGACTTGCCTGGCAAAATGTAAGACAGACATTCAATGTCTTCCTGTGTAACTGCCTCCACAGGGTGTGTTTATGTTCATGATTTTGCATATATGGGGGCAAGGTAGGCTCAAAAAACTAAAATTTTGGACAAGTTTTTAAAGCGGGAGTCCGCTCGGAGTTCCGCCGTTTTTTTTTTTTTAAAAGCCAGCAGCTACAAATACAGCAGCTGCTGACTTTTAAAATAAGGACACTTACCCGCCCAGCGCGCCCGCAATGTTGTCACCCGAAGCCGATCTCTCGATCGTCTCTCGGGTGCTGCCGCCGCCATCTTGGGTATGGGAATCAGGAAGTGGAGCCTTTCGGCTTCATTTCCCGGTTCCCTACTGCGCATGCGCGAGTCGCGCTGCGCAATAAGGATGGACCCGCTGCCTCTGGGATCTGTGTGTTTCCCAGCAGGCAGCGGGGGACTTTTGGAAAGGGGTGTAGATCTACGCCCCCTTCCGCAGAGAGCTATCCCGGAAGTGGGTGCAGATACCTGTACTGTACAGGTACCTGCACCCCCCTCCCCGCTGAAAGGTGCCAATTGTGGCGCCGGAGTGGGGGGGGATTCCAATGAGGGGAAGGTCCACTTTAGGGTGGACCTCCGCTTTAACACTAAAACTCACAAAAAGGCCCCTATGTAATATACAGTTTTGTGACAGGTTCTCTGTAATGAGACATCAGGGGTCTTTTACGCCTAATGTCTTACCTGCCTTCCATTGGAGCTAATGGAGCACAGATTGTGCTCCATTAGCTTCTTCATTGGCCACAGAACCCAGGGAAAGAGACACCAGAAATCAAAAGTGATGTTATACATGTCACTTCCAGGTTCTTTGCAGCTAGGGGAGATCAGCGAGACAGCTGACATGTGGAGTGTACACATACTCCCAGCTGTTTTAGCAGCTGGAAATATGTGTAACCCCACCCAACATATACCACGCAGCAAAAAAGCTAATGCCGGTTCACACCATACCCTTGCAATGCACCACAACACATGCTCGTTTTACTCCTAATGTTATAAATAAGTGGTATTTACATTTTTGCACTGTTTTGCAGAAGTATGACCTGTCTTTTTTTTTTTTCTGCCCTACAGCGTTGTGAGGTTTCTGTATGAGTGATAGAACGTCATAATGCATTACAACTTGTATTGAAAATCGCCAATAAAATGCAGCTGAATGGCAGACGCATATGTGAATGGGCCCTTATAGTTACGTTCGATTCTGACCTTGACCTATAGGTGGCGATGCTTTCCTAGAAACCTGATGAAGCACACAAATAACAGCCGTTGTGTTGATTCCATGATCCTCATTTACAAAAGAAAAATTTAAAAAGGTAATTAAAATGTAATTTATTAAGATAATAAATTGTGGAACATTGCTGCATTTATCTACAACAATAACATTAGGCTAAGTACAAACAACTCCAAAATGCAATGCTTTCTCTGGCTGTATGTGGTCTTCCCATTCCTGAATACTTCATAGAGATTTCGGGGGCCCTTTCTCAGTTATAATATTATTAGATATTATTATTAATAATACTATATTGTAGATCCCTAGTGTCCAACACATGAACACACACACCAAATCCCTGTGTGCAGCACCGCCGTTTCCTGGGCTGCAGAGGGGTTCTGGGTGCTAAGATGCTTGCTGCATTTTAGCGGCCAGCATTGAAATATACAGTGCTGTCAGGTACGTGATCCTCACCTGGCAGCACAAGTAAGGTCCCATCTGAATAGGAAGAGGGAACATAACATAACATGTGTACATATGAGAACCCCAGTGATTATCTGCAGGAGGCAGTCCCATTGAAAGCAATAGGATGCTCCTGGATCCCGCAGCTAATTGCCACCGCTCGCATGCATCTGTGTCCAGGGCCGATCATTCTGAGGGACATAGCAATTACATGCTGCATAGCAATTACATGCTAGTGTCTGCAGTTAGCTATGGATACCTGCAGACTGCCATTGCTTCTAATAGGGCTGCCTCCTGCAGCTAATCACTAAGACCCGCTGCTAGGGTTCATACATCTACAAGTTGTCAGGCCAATTCATAGATGTGAATGTGACCTTCGGCTTCTTCATGTTTTACTGACATCATTTTTTACATTATCTTTAGATATCCTTGTTACAGGATTTCTTGGATACATATCAGATCACAGTTCATCTGCACAACATGTCAAGAGTCTACCAACAACCACATGCATGCCTTGTAAACTCTTTCAATTGCATAGAGTTGGCAGTGGCTGCAAAGGGGTAGTTCAGCCTGTCAAATATATAGGTGTATGTATTTTAGGCTCTATACTGTATATATCTGGGGAGCCTGTATATATTTATACAATGATGCTTTAACTACTTGCCGACCAGCCATCGCAGTTGTACTGCAGCAGGTTGGCGCGGCTGCGCATATCGCTGTCATTTTACGTCAGCCGCTTTAAAAAGCTATAGGGCTCGCACAACGGAACCGATTTGTGTGGCTGGAGGCTGCGATGTCCGCTGGCCACCCACAATCACTCCTCAGAGAGCCAAAATGGGGATCTGTCAATGTAAACAGACAGGTTACCTTTCTGACAGGGGAGTAGAGAGAGATCTGCTGTTCCTAGTGATCAGCGATCTCTCTCCTCCTTTAGTCAGTACACTGCCCCCACAGTTAGAAACACCTCCCTAGGGAACACTTTTACAGAGAGTACCTCTAATCTCAACTTGTTACCTGTATAAAAGACACCTGTCCACAGAAGCAATCAATCAGTCAGATTCCAATTTCTCCACCATGGCCAAGACCAAAGAGCTGTCCAAGGATGTCAGAGACAAGATTGTAGACTTACACAAGGCTGGAATGGGCTACAACAGTGGTCATCAACCCTGTCCTCAGGGCCCACTAACAGGCCAGGTTTTATGTATTGCCTTGGGAAGATGCAGACTAGAATATTGCAATCACTGAGCAGCAAATTATATCACATGTGATTTATTTCAGTTATCTTGCAAACCTGGCCTGTTAGTGGGCCCTGAGGACAGGGTTGATGACCACTGGGCTACAAGACCATCGCAAAGCAGCTTGGTGAGAGGGTGACAACAGTTGGTGCGATTATTCGCAAATGGAAGAAACACAAAATAACTGTCAATCTCCCTCGGTCTTGGGCTCCATGCAATAGCTCACCTCGTGGAGTTTCAATGATCATGAGAACGATGAGAAATCAGCTCAGAACTACATGGGAGAATCGTGTCAATGATCTCAAGGCAGCTGGGACCATGGTCACCAAGAAAACAAATGGTGACACACTACGCCGTGAAGGACTGAAATCCTGCAGCGCCTGCAAGGTCCCCTGCTCAAGAAAGCACATGTACAGGCCCATCTGAAGTTTGTTAAAGAACATATGAATGGTTCAGAGGAGAACTCGGTGAAAGTTTTGTGGTCAGATGAGAGCAAAATCAAACTCTTTGACCTCAACTCAACATGCCGTGTTTGGAGAAGAAGGAATTTTGCCTATGACTCCAAGAACACCATTCCCATCATCAAACATGGAGGTGGAAACATTATGCTCTGAGAGTGTTTTTCTGCTAAGGGGACAGGACAACTTAACCGCATCAAAGGGATGATGGACAAGGCCATGCACCGTTAAATCTTGGGTGAGAACCTCCTTCCCTCAGCCAGGGCATTGAAAATGGGTCATGGATGGGTATTCCAGCATGAAAATGACCCAAAACACATGGCTAAGGCAATGAAGGAGTGGCTTGAGAAGAAGCGCATTAAGGTCCTGGAGTGGCCTAGCCAGACTCCAGACCCTAATCCTATAGAAAATATGTGGGGGGAACTGAAGGTTCAAGTTATCAAACGTTAGCCTCAAACCGTAATGACTTGGAGAAGATCTACAAAGAGGAGTGAGACAAAATCCCTCCTGAGATGTGTGCAAACCTGGTGGCTAACTGCAAGAAATGTCCGACCTCTGTGATTGCCAACAAGGGTTTTGCCACCAAGTGCTAAGTCATGTTTTGCAAAGGGGTCAAATACTTATTTCACTCATTAAAATGCAAATCAATTTATAATTTTTTTGAACTGCGTTTTTCTGGATTTTTTTTGTTGTTATTCTGTCTCTCACTGTTAAACACAACTGAATGAGTCAGAAGAATGACTTATTCTTTATTGGACTTCTATGTTTAAAGTTTAGTCAGACAGCACAAGCAGGCCAGGGAACTTTTCTCATCTGTCTAGAACTGTAATTCATAGTGCTTTGGAAACCTCATTGTCATTGTCAATTGTTATTGTATTAAAAAAAGTTTAACAAATGTATCCTAATCGTACAGTGCAAGACACAGGACAGAAAGTCATAGACCATGTATTATATGCCTCTACCTTCGGGTGATTTGACACTGGCAAAAACTTTGCTGGGAACATGAATGAAATGATTTTTTGGAAGGTGAGGTGGACTCCGAAGAGGATCCTGCACAGGAGTTTTCACCTCCTGCATTTTATGAGGCACAAGCTAAGGTTTCACAGCATATGCTTTCTACTGTGCCCTTACTTATTGATGAGGTGGGTACTAGTCTTTGCGTAGCACCACTGGAATATCCTCAACCTAAACAAACTCCCAAAAGCACAAAAGAGCTGGCGAAGTCTAGAAATTGTGTGTTGCATGAGTTTTGATCAAACCCTAAAAAGGTATTCCTTCCTCCAAAAGTTGCCAAGTTATATCATATGAAAATAGAATTTATAAAAAAAAAAAAAAAAAAAAATGGTTTGTCCCAATAGTGGATCCTGCCATTTCTGTTCTCAACAAATATCTCACTGTTCCTGTTGAGGATGTCCCGCCCTTTAAGGATTCTGTTGACAGATACTGTGAACTCCTATTGAAGGCAACCTTCGCTATCGCTAATCCTGCCTTACAACAGCAGGCCATTGTGGCTATGTCCATTAACTAGACTGTTGCTAACTGGACTGGTTTCCAGGTGTCATATACCTGGTTGAGGTCGAGCTGACAAGAGGGCTTTCCCTTACACCTCTTGCCCTATTTCTCCTGAAGGTGGTGACAGAATATAACGGGGCACGGAGTGACATGGGTGCATGGTTGGAGATCCTGGATGGAAGATACTTGTACCAGGTGGCAAGCAGCAGGCAGACTGGTGGACTGGCAGATGCAGATACACAACAACAGTTGCAGGGCAGCAGGCAGACTGGTGGACTGGCAGGTGCAGGTTCACAGCAACAGGTGCAGAACAGTGGGCAGCAACCAAGCTGGAGAGCAGACGGATGCAGGTTCAGGTCACAGATGGTAGCAGTTGACGACCACTCAGCAATCTTCTGGTCTATGGAGCCACTTTAAAGAGGCAAGAGAGTGCCAAGGTCCAATCACCTGAAGGTAGCGGCACATAAACCAATAATTGTTTTGTCCTGTACTGTACTCCAAGATATGTATTTTGTGGGTAAATTAAAATTTCCAATTTTAATTCATATCATAAACAGAATTAAATAAAAACATTTTAAAATACATCAAGCTAAAGCTATACTGCAGACAATTGTAAAAGACATGAATTAAAGTGTGTGTTACTCCGGTATTTCAAATTCTTGATATGTGCCTGCTGTACCTATGTATGTATATGAAAAAGTACCCTGTTCTGACCACACTTAGCAGGATCACATACTGTGGTCAGTTCTCTAACTATGCTGGAAACTCAGTGTGCTCTCCTCCAATGATCAGACTTGTCCTGACATGCCCCCGCTGCACAGCCATTCACTAAGAAGTTCAGTGTTCTGTTGCTTCTCCTTCCCCCATCCCTTATGCAGCAAAAAAATAGAGAACAGAAGGAAAGTGATCATTTAAAAAAGGAGGAAGAAAACGAGCGTTTATATATATTTTTACACAAATATTTTGCCTTTCAGTTCAGTTTTAGGCCCCTTTCACACATGTGGACCATTCAGATCCGCTTTTTTCAGGCGGATCTGAATGGTCGCTCCATATAGCTCTATGGAGCGTCGGATGTCAGTGGGGACATGTTCGCTGACATCTGATCCCCCCAATCCAATACGCTCCGCAAAATCCAGACGATGGATTTCCTATTTTCCATCCGTCTGGTGGATCGGATGAAAAGGGACAGGCGGTCCATAATTATTATTATTATTCAGAATTTATATAGCGCCAGCAATTCACGCAGTGCTTTACAATATAAAAGGGAGACAATACAGTTACAATACAATTAAATACAAGAGGATTAAGAGGGCCCTGCTCAGAAGAGCTTACAATCTAAAAGGGTGGGGCAGGTGGTACAGAAGGTTATAACTGTCGGGAATGAGTTGATGGAAGTGGTAGGAGATTAGTTTGAGACATGATAGGCTTCCCTGAATAGATGAGTTTTCAGGGATCGCCTGAAGGTAGCAAGAGTAGGGGATAGCCGGACTGGTGGAGGTAGCGAGTTCCAGAGGATTGGAGAGGCTCTGGAGAAATCCTGGAGACGAGTGTGGGAGGAGGAGACGAGAGAGCTTGAGAGTAGGAGGTCTTGAGAAGAACAGAGGGGACGGTTTGGGTGATATTTGGAGACAAGATTGGTGATGTAGCTCGGGGCGGAGTTGTGAATGGCTTTGTATGTGGTGGTTAGTATTTTGAATTTAATTCGCTGGGTGATTGGGAGCCAGTGTAGGGATTGGAGGAGAGGGTTGGCAGACACTGAGCGGTTGGTAAGGTGGATAAGTCTGGCAGCAGCATTCATGATAGACTGAGGAGAGGCAGGCCAATGAGAAGGGAGTTGCAATAGTCAAGGCGAGAGATAACAAGGGAGTGAATGAGGAGCTTGGTAGTTTCATTTGTTTAAAAGGGGCGAATTTTAGAGATGTTACGGAGGTGAAGTCTACAAACTTTAATTGTAATATAATAATCATCCGATCCCTCCATAGGGGAGAGCAGAGCAGGGGATCAACAAAGCGATCTCCGCTGAGCAAGCGGAGTAGTAAAAAAGGACAGCCCCGTGTGAAAGGGGCCTTACAAGGTGATTGTTTACAATCACTTTAATGTAGCCCTGTATTCATTAATACACCCTTAAATGTATTTTTTTTGACAGACTCCACTTGTTCAGCAGGGATCAATCTGTTGATCTCTGCTGAGAGGCAAATGACAGGTCCGTCTTTACTCCTTGAGCAGAGACGGACCTGTCAGAGCCCTGCTGTCCTCTATGGAGATTGGATGAAAACGGATCCACCTGTCTGTTTTCATCTGATTCCATCTGATCCGATCTGCCAGACAGATGGAAAATAAGATTTCCATCTGTCTGGATTTGGTGGATCCGATAGCGCCGGATGTCAGCAGACATGTCACAGCTGACATCCGTGGCAGCATGGAGCGTCCGATCAGATCCGCCTGAAAAATGGACAGGCGGACCTGATCAGACAACATGTGTGAAAAGGCCCCTAGTTTCAACCTCTCTCCGCACAGCAGAACTCAGAGAGGGGAAGAGAGAAGGGTACAAAGAGCCAATGAGGTGTGTTGCTGTGCTGGGGGCATAGTGATAAGAGCAAAGTGACAGAAAAAAGACAGTTAAAACAGGTCTCACACATGTATTTCATATATGGGAGCTGTTTTAGGTGCCAAAAGGTTTACCTGTTTGCCTGGCATATACTGTATATTTCAAAAATCGAAAATAAAACCGACCCAAAACCACTATAGTTTATTTTCAAATTTGAAATTTTAACTCCAATATTGTGCCACGCAAAGAGCAGGTTTTCAAATGGTCAACACATGGTTATGTATCATCCCCACTCATCTCACTGACCTTCCTGTTCAACAAACATGTATTGTGTGAAACAATGGAGAGATGAACTGCATTCCAAATAATGAGGGTACCATTTAAAAACTTTTTCAGACTAATGATTAACTGAAAGACCTTAAGTCAATAAAACCAGTGCATGGAGTTTGGATTATGACCTTTACTACATCTAGATAAACACTGCTCTCCACTCACAATCTTTCTTTTCCTTGTGTGATTCTCTGCCCAGGGACAACCGGCACAAGCTACATTAGGAGCAGGAGGACACCAAGCGATGATGTCGTTAACCTTGTTGTTTTTCCTTTGTATATTTTCAACGTTTTCTGCTTCTATTAAAGGTAAGAATGTTTCCGGGATCAGAAGTTAGGCCAATTGTACAGTATGCCATTTGTAACAGCAATGATCTGGTCTTCATTAGCAGTAATCTGACAGTGTGTGTCCTGGCAAAAAATGTACTGCCAATGTATGACAACATTTATTAAGGCATACTGATAGAGACTGATAGAGGGTGGGAAAATGTTTGAGTCCGGATTTGAATTTAAAGTCCCAGCAAATGTCATGTAAAAAAAATCAATGTCAAATCTTTTCTTTGATGAGAGATCTGTTCATGAATAGTAAGCGATAGGAACGGTTCCAGATTTGTTTTACTAATGTTGTGCATCATACACAGAACAAACTGAGCAAGCAGTAAGTTCTCTTTAACTCATATAATGTGTCTCATTCTATATTTACATGAGCTATAGATAACAGCAAATAACTTGGTGTGATATTGTATAGCATTCCTTTGTAGGATGTGTTTAGAAATTTGGAAAGCAGACTTGCTGTTGTTTTTCCTTGTGACTGTAGACTAAGCAGAAGATTCAATTACAAAATACTGTACAAACACAGCACTCTTTTAAGGCAATGTACTGAGATATATCTATATCTATATATATATATATATATATATATCTATATATATATATAATTTTTTTTTGTAATACAATTTTTGTACTTTATTGAAAACATGTCTTAGCAATCAAGTTTTTGATTTTTTTATCCAAAGAAAACATTTATTGAAGTAAACATATACATACATACCAAGGCTTCACATGAAATCAGTTTACAAGTCATAGTAAACATTCTTACTTTGCAGTCTAATGCCGCATACACACGGCGGAATTTCGGCCAGCAAAAGACCAATGAGAGCTTTCTGTCGGAAAATGCGTCCGTGTATATGCTCCATTGGAATTTTGCTTGCCGAAATTTCCGCCAGCAAAAGATTGATGCCGCGTACACACGATCGGGAATTTCCGTCGGAAAAAAGCTATGATGGTTTTTCCAACGGAATTCCGCTCAAACTTGGCTTGCATACACGGTCACACAAAAGTTTGCTGAACTTTCGACCGCCAAGAATGTGGTGACGTAGAACACTGCGACGAGCCAAGAAAATTAAGTTCAATGCTTCCGAGCTTGCGTCAAATTGTTTCCGAGCATGCATAGGAATTTTGTGGCTCGGAATTGCTACAGACGATCGGGAGGGAGAAGGGAGGTCAATTTGGTCCAGGACTCCCAGAGAACAGGAACAGCAGCAGATGACATATATTTCCCCAGGCTGTGGTACTACAACAAGCTGTGTGTTCTGTCTGACCAGACAGAAGCCAGGCAATCACTTTCGACTCTTCCGTGCAACCTTCCCTGCAGCCTTTCCTGCAGCCTTCCCTGGAGGCTGTGGCTCTGGAGGTGGACTTGTGGCAGGAGGAGGAGGAAAAGGGGGGGGGAGCGCACACAGGTGGATGTCATTTGGCCACTCAACCCCTTGTGGATGGCCTCAAAAATAATTTTTTCACAGTTGAGGCCCTCCTCCATTTTCTGTAAATTAGAGGCTATGTAGATAGGCCTCTACAGCATCAAGGGGGGATTTCAGGGCCGCATTAACCTCCTTAATGAGGGCCAGTGCTGCCTCATCCACATTTCTCCCCTCTCTGGGCCTTTTGGGTGGAAGTCAGGAGGGGAGGCACCTGGGATTGGATGTGACTGGGCCCTGCCACCTCCTGCCTGACACTTACCCCTGCCTCCTCCTGT
Source organism: Lithobates pipiens (assembly GCF_037356315.1). NCBI lineage: Eukaryota > Metazoa > Chordata > Amphibia > Anura > Ranidae > Lithobates > Lithobates pipiens. Next base: position 270,572,516 of record NW_027507718.1, read on the forward strand.
GTGCCACATTCCAGAGCCCCTATCCTGGCTGAGGTCTTCCTGTGTATGAAAAAGGGACATAGTTTTAGTTTTTGGTTCATCCATCACACACAATTTTCAAATTTTCAGCTCATGACTGTTTCAAATTGAATGTTAATAAATAGAAAAGGCTATCATTCTGAGCCCAGCATTTTTCATTCTTCTCACAATCTTTTTTGGCCCCTACTGTCTATTGATCTTTAAAACACTTTTTGTTAAATTATTCATTTGTTAATCAATAATATCTAGTTACCAACAATCATTTTCCCACAAAAAATATGTTTCAAAATACTATACCTGGCTCCATCTGGGCTCCTCAGTTTCTTCCTGGATGGAAGGCCCAGGTTAGTCCACGGAAGCTTCAGCTGGGGTTGAGGGAAGGGTGGAAGGAAGGGGGGCCGGAAGAGTCGAAAGCAATTCCCTGGCTTCAATCTGGTCATCCAGAACGCATCCATATTTTTAGCGGTGTTTTACCGTCAGATTTGCTTCAAATTTTGGCTGCTAGCAGGGCGCTTTTAACCCCCGCTAGCAGCCAAGAAAGGGTTAAAATGGCCCGCAATGCACCGCAATAGCGGTATTTTGCCGGCGGTATAGCCGAGCTGCCCCATTGATTTAATTTGGGATCAGCGGTGGAGGAGTGGTAAACACACCGCTCCAAAGAAGCTGCTGGCAAGACTTTTCCTGACGTTCTGCCAGAGCATAGCTCTGGTGTGAAAGCCTGAGGGCTTTCACACTGGAGACAATGGTGCAGCTGTTTGAGAGCGGATTACAGGCGCTATTTTTAACGCTATAGCGCCTGCAAAACGCCCTCGGTGTGAAAGGGGTCTTACTCGGCCGCTAGCAAGGGTTAAGAGTGCCCACTAGCGGCCGAAATGCGCCACAAATCCAATGGTAAAACGCCGTTAAAAATACGATGCTATGGGAGGCGCAGTGTGAAAGGGGTCTAAGAGGTTTTACACTATCTAGCGTTTATGTTTTTGTTTGGATCTGGCTGCATGGTTGCTGTGTGGGTGGAGTGCTTTGGATACTTTGGAAGTATTCCTGACATGGTTCCTTCACAAATCCCCTGTTGGTGATCTCTACTGGGATTATTACATCCATCAAGCCTGTTTGACCCTTCATAAAAAAGGGTCTAGGCTCTCTGGTAAGAGGCCAATTTATAGTGGTGGTGGCATACTCACCTGGTGGAGGGATTTGGACCCATTCTTATTTACAGTTGAATCACAGAGTTTGATATTTTGATTATTATGGTCCAGCCAAGAGACTGACATCTTTGGACTGTTTATAATATATATTTTATCATTGTTTTTTTTTTTTTGATCTATCACTTATTTTCAGCACAACACTTTTTTTTTGTCCCTTTGCTATATTGTGAAAATATCTCACATTTGTGGTGCTGCTTTTTGTTTCACACTCAATTTTTTTAACTATTTCTTCACATATGCAGTATTATTTTTCATGTACTGATTTGTAAGGCCCACACATACTACTGCTTTGTGGTAGATCACAGAAAGTCACGTTATACCTTGTATTAGCTCAATGTGTGGTTATGCCCATCTATTTAAAATTCTACCCAAATGCACCTAGGCAGCACAACTAGCTTGTGTTTTAGAGAAGTGCAAAGATGTGAATCTTCTGTGCATTGTGGTGCAGAACTTTGTAATCATGCAACTTATCCAGTAAAATGCATGGCAGCCTATTTAAAATGAATGAGCTTTCTTAACACACCACTAGGGATGAACAACCCCCGGTTCGGTTCGCACCAGAACCTTTGAACGGACCAAAAATTTGTACGAACTTTAGAACCCTATTAAAGTCTATGGGACTCAAACAATCAAAATTAAAAGTGCTCATTTTAAAGGCTAATATGCAAGATATGCAACAGACAACACTAGCAATAAGGGGTATCTTCAGGTGTATACTGTGCTGGAGGCACACAACACCCACTTTAACTCCTGCAGATGCCTGTATTAGAGAACACCAGCAATAAAGGGTAGATACAGGTGTATACTGTGCTGTGCTGGAGGCACACAACACTCACTAACTCCTGCAGATGCCTGTATTAGAGAACACCAGCATAAAAGGGTAGATAAAGGTGTATACTGTGCTGGAGCACACAACACCCACTAACTCCTGCAGATGCCTGTATTAGAGAACACCAGCAAAAATGGGTAGATACAGGTGTATACTGTGCTGGAGGTACACAACACCCACTTTAACTCCTGCAGATGCCTGAGAAAAGAACACTGTCCCTGCCTATCTTGCTCTTTCTCTGCACACCGGAAAACACTACACAAGGCCGCCGCGCTGGCGGCCTTATATAGTGTGGGGCATGTACTAAACCCCCTGAGCTATAATTGGCCACAGGCATACTGCCTGTGGCCAATTATGGCTCTCCACACTGCCGGCGCTGTGATTTGCCAAGCATGCGGGGTCACAGTGCATACTTGGCCAATCATGAGCCAGCAATGCACTGCAATGGCGTAGTGCATTGTGGGCCGTTTGTACACGAATTTGGTGCGAACGGTCCACAAAGTTCTGAATTCGCTGAACATGCGTTCGAGTCGAACACCGAGCTCATCCCTTCACACCACATGTTAAGGCACACAAGAACATTCTGAATGGACCCTAAGTATGATAAGCTTTTCTTGCTATGCCACATAGTATCTTCTGATTGTAAAGGTGAATGTATAAATGGAAAATATATTGACTGGACTCATAACTTTTGGCATTTTTAACAAAGCATTAAGAATGCAAAGTTGTTTCTAGATAACTTCTAATCAAGTTATCTTTCGTAGTATTTTATTGCTCTAACTTGTTGATTAAACTAGCTTATTTTGCAGGTTAGTGCTTCTGATGAGATAACTATGGCACCAATAGCCATTGAATTGTCAGCTTTTGGCTGAACAAATCATTAAGTTCCAACGCTTAGATAAGTGCGAGTTAGCTGGTACTTGTACAAATCAACTGATAATGTCATTCCAGAATAAAATAAACAAATAGATAAATTAAGTCTGTAGTCCATGCATACACAGGTCATGTTGCTTCATTCAAGATGAAGTATGTCTAGAGATTTGTTAGCGATTATGTATAGATGTTATTCTGGCCATTTGCAGCTAGCCTAATGCTGGATATATACATTATATAACAATTTTTCACTGTTCCAACTGTTTAAAGCGGTTGTAACATTTACATTTTTTTGTAAAATGACAAACATGTTATACTTACCTGCTCTGTGCAGTGGTTTTGCACAGAATAACCCTGGAACTTTTAGGGTCCCTTGCCAGCAATGTAGGCTCCTCTTCTTGGTGCACCACCATAGGAAGCCGCTATCCTGCAGGCTCGCTCCCGAGCTGGGCTGTGTGCATCCCTGCCCCACCCCCTTTTCTCTCCTTACAGGATTTGACTGACAGCAGCAGGAACCAATGGCCAAGCTTGTGAGAATGGGGAGAAGGAAGAGAATTGATGCAATCAGGCACAGAGCTGGATTGATATAGGATTCACAGAAAGTAGTAGAACATTTTTTACCTTAATGCAAGAAATGCCTTAAGATAAAAAAAAAAACATTTTACCTTTGCACATGCTTTAGTTAAATCCAATCATTAAATTCTCCTATAAGCTTTAATGTGTTATAATTTTAAAAGTTCTTATCAATAATTCTACATCAGCATCTTTTATTAAAATAATACCTGGTAATCTTGCCAGTAAGGGCATTGGGCAGGCACTTCCCATTATAGAGTAGACTATTTTCAGTATACCAGTCCAAAGCAATGATGTTGAACTATTGGCTAGACCAAGTGTATGTAGACAGGAAGTAGCTGAAAGAAGCTGTAGGACAGACATCATTAAAACCGAGATAAAACATGAAACACATGAAACAAGGTGAAAACAGTAGTTTATTATTAAGTGTGTATGCAAGACAAGTTTGAGCCAACAACCTTCAAACAAAAATCCACAATTTTTGTTGGAAAGTCTGACCGTGTGTACAGGGCATAAGAGTTTTCCTTCAGGTTCAGGATTTATATAAACATGATCTCAGTTTACCCCCATACCTAGCTCTCCCCTTCTAGCATGTCCCAACATTCATTTTCTTTCTCTAAAAACAACTTTTATTTCTCTCTGTGATGTCATCATTAGGCTAGTAAAATTTTGGCTAAGACAACTGTTAAGAGGAAGGATCAGCAGGGTGCCTTTGGTCGGTTCCTACTGCCCCAGGACTACATGTCACAAAATCTCCTTCCATACACACAGTCTGTGGGCTGGCTTTATGAGATCAAGGCAGCAGCATTTTTGGAGAGGGACAGATAGGACTGGACATAGGCAAAATTCTGCAGTCCAGCAGGGGAGAACTTAGGCAGGACTGACACACTATTCAAGATTTCATTACATCAATTGCAGTGTTGTCAGTCTACAACACAAATTAGCTCACTGAGTTTCTGGCAGGATCACTCACTCAGTATTTTTTATTTAAAATAGTGAGTCTTTATTCATATGGCTTAAAGCTTTTTGCCATAAAAAATATCTGTAGCTGTAAGTGGAGTCGACTATGTCATGGTGGATTTATTTTACCTACTCCTTACTTGCTTAATTCATGTGGGGGCAGGTAAATATCTGGCGACCACCTTATTCTAAAGGGAGCTTCCAGATTCTGATAAGTCCCTAACTATATCCACGAAATGAGGCATGCTGAGATGAGACCCTTGGGCCAATCAACATTAGACTTTAGTACCTTGCTAGGGGATACACTCTCCATGTTGAGCAAAAGTGGGCTGCTATGGATCTAGAAGGGGGGGGGGGGGCATATGCTTGCCGCTCTTCCCTTTCACTGATTGCATGGCTGGAAAAGGTCTGGTAAGGATTTCAGAGGAATTCTATGTTCTTTTTGTTTCTCTGGGTCCCCTTATAAATTCATACCAGACCTTATCAAGAATAAGGATCTGGTATGAATTTTGGGAGGAGGGACTTTTTTTAAAAAATGTTTCTTGTTTTAGGTTTGCAAATTTCAGGCTGGGTTCACATGTCCTCCCGCAAACAGAACCCAGGCCAGTTTGCTCATCTCTAGTGACAAGCAGATCCTACCATAGTATGTATTCTATAGATATGAAATGACAAAATTTCTGTCTGGAAGAAAACTTATTTCCCAGTGATGCTAGTCTTAAGGCCTGTACACACGATCAGAAAATTATACAAAAAATACAGCTTTCAAATCGATCATACAATAATCTTTTCGTTATTACACAGCTTTTCGAGAGCTGATCATAATAGTTTACCCAATATTATCTGATCGCACAATCACAAAAATGTTTGGTTTAATCAGTACAGTTGTCAATGGAAAATACAATACAAATACAGTACACTACAACACATCACTTCCAAATTTCTATTCTGTCACACAAGAATTTTCATAATTTTAGTAAACTCTTCACTTTCAACATGAGATTAGCATGCAAAAGAAATGGACGGTCATTTGTCCAATAAGCTCATTGTGTGTACCAGGCATTAGGTTCCTCATTCTGTTTTATATACCCCCCCCCCCCCCCATTCTTATTTTGATACTAACGTATATGTAAAATAGAACCCTTTTTATTTTTATTTTTTTTTTCATTTTAGATAGAACTGTGTAACCTTTTTTTTCCATTGTAAATAGAATAGGGAAGAGTTCAAACCCCTAACAGTTTATTTTTTCGCTCTGGGGAGATTTTCATTCCAGTCCTGTGCTGGAAACACAACAAGCAGTAATGCCGCACACACGGTCGGACTTTCAGGCAAAAAAATCTTTCCATCAGATATTCCGATCGTGTGTGGGCCTCATCTGACTTTTTTTTATGAAAATTCTGACGGACCTAGAAATAGAACATGTTTTAAAATTTTCTGACGGAACCAATTCCTATTGGGAAAACCGTTCGTCTGTATGCTGTTTCGACAGACCAAAAATGGCGCATGCTCTGAAGCAAGTACGAGCAATTGGCTACTGGCTATCGAACTTCCTTTTTCTAGTCCCGTCCTACATGTTGTAGGTCACCGCGTTCTAGGTGGTCGGACTTTGGTGTGATCATGTGTAGGCAAGACCGTTTCAGCGGAACTCCGTCTGAAAAACCGTGAGAGTTTATTTCCTACGGAAAAAACAGTCGTGTGTACATGGGATAAGAATAAATCTCACCAAAGTGAGGGGAATTCTCCACATAGTTGTCACCAGATCATTTGTACCAGTTAGATGACCTACCCTCACCTCTTGCTTTGGATATGGACAAGAGTAATTTTAGATTTCCCTTCCCTTTCTTTGCCAATGACAAAGTTTATCAGAACAAATAAAATCTTTTGAGCAGGGACACAACAAAAAAAAACTTCACAATATCTAGCCCATACCTACTATCTTTACATACACTTTCAATTGCAAGGTTCCTTCTGCTTCCAAAATTGTAAAGTGTACATGCACGTCTTCAGTTTTTTTTTATACTCATTTTTTTTAATCTATTTATATTTATTTTACAGCATTAATAATCATCCCTAGATGTCAGTGAATGAAAAAAATGTGCTGATCCTTTCACTTGTTATATATTTAGAAAGACCCTGAGCCTGATTTACTATCATGTGTGAGGTCAGGTGAAGTAAACTTGGGTTTGATTTCTCAAAATGTGAGATGAGGCGAAGAGAGGTAAAGTCCATCTGGGGCTAAAGTTTACTAAAGTGCACAGTGACGTTGACAAACATCCAAGTGCAGATCTATTTTTTTTTTTTTAAATCCCCTGAACACAATTTCATTATACAGTACTCTGCGGGAGATTGGATATTTTAACTAAACACAGGATCACCTTACTGACGTTTGTCTTAGGGCTTATTTAGCTGGGTGTCTGCCCCTGTTTGTATGTAATTGCTCATACCAGCGATCACATTCAAATAGGGTTTCTGACTGGCCTTGGACACAGGTTGCATCCAGGGGTAGTGGTTCTTGCCCTACCCAAACCCGATGTAACTAACTGTGCAGTTTGTATACAGTCATAGTGCAGAGTGCTGCTGCATCCAAGTGTAGAGATTAGCCACATCTGAGCGCTATATACTAGCCTCCTTTAGCCACCTGTCTGATTGAGCACTTAGTAATCAATTTCCAGGTTGACTTCACCTTACCTTACATCACCTTACTTTTACACTGCAGTAAATTCTGTCCTCTATCTCTGACATGCATCATTGTCATTTATCTGGAAATCTTATGTGTGACTCCAGCCTTTTGCTGCTCAAAATATTCTGTGAAGCTGTTTACAGACAGTGATTTCCGTTGTCCTCTAAGACAAATTATCTGTGTGCTCAGTAAATAATTTATAGAGGTTAAAGTTTAATTAAAAATTACTGCCAGAAAAGTCCTTGTGTACATAATACTTAAAACGTAAATAATTAAAGGTATACAAAGTTCACATTTGTGATAATATGTACCATGCAGTCAAGAGGCCCCAGTAGTTTTAAAAACAATGTACAGCTTTCAAAAATGGTACTTAGCTTAAATGCTATACCTGTAGGCCACAACAACTAAAAGAAGGAGGGTGCAAAGATCTTCTCACTTCGCGAGTATATTTTTTGTGATTTTAATAAATTTAAAATGGTGTTAAAGGTAGGCGTTTGCACTCTTTTCGCTGTAGTGATTTGGCGTTTGCCTGCTTAAGGAGAGTAGCATTGCTAGAAACGATATTAAACACCAGAGAGAACGCAGAGGTTTGATCTATTTTGGAGAATACCTGTAGGCCAACCTAAGCATCTTGCCTAGGATCTGGGATGCACTGTACGTTGGGTGCACCTCCAGCACCACAGGAACAAGCGCTCTTTCAAAACCAACTCAAGCATGGTGTTCTCTTTCTCCTATGGTTGCAGTATCCAAGAACCTGGGCAGGTTGGGGCAGATCTCTTAAAATGCAAGTTTGTTTGTCAGGATGTGGAGAAGCTGACAGGTTGGCCTACAGGTATGACATTTCAACTAAGCACCAATTTTGAAAGCTGCACAGTGTTTTTAAAAAATTCATTGCATAGTAAATGTCATCACAAACAGTAACTTAGTCTTTGAGTGCATTTTATGCCATGCCTTGGTATAAATGTGCTATGTCTGAATTAACATGTGGATTTAGAGCATGTTATGCATTTTCATATGGACAGAGTGATTATAATTTAATAGAATTGTAATACATATTATTAGAGATACTGTGACCATATATTTACCATGCTATGGTGCAGGTGTGGGCCCCTTTAACTCCTCTTAACAACTCCCTGGGTTCTTGAACATGCCCACATAACCTAAACCCTGTTGAGCATCTGTGGGGCACCCTCAAACGGAAGGTGGAGGAGCGCAAGGTCTCTGACATCCACCAGCTCCGTGATGTCGTCATGGAGGAGTGAAAGAGGACTCCAGTGGCAATCTGTGAAGCTCTGGGGAACTCCATGCCCAAGAGGATTAAGGCAGTGCTGGAAATTAATGGTGGCAAAGCAAAATATTGACACTTTGGGCCCAATTTGGGCATTTTTACTTAGGGGTTTACTCACTTTTGTTGTCAGCAGTTTAGACATTAATGGCTGTGTGTTGAGTTATTTTGAGGGGACGGCAAATTGACACTGTTATGCAAGCTGTACACTCACTATTTTACATTGTAGCAATGTGTCACATGAAACGATATATTAAATATTTACAAAAATGTGAGGGGTCTACTCACTTTTGTGAGATACTGTGTGAAAAAAAAAAAAAAAAAAAAAAAAAATATATATATATATATATATATATATATATATATATATATATATATATATCATTTTTTTTTTTTTACTGGGAAATAAATATATTGACCAAAATATTACCCGGGTGGTGGCTATGAAAATAACCACACTGCTTAAAAAAACAACGTCTTATTTATTTCCCAAGAAAATAGGAAATGCTAACATAAAAACACTAAAGGAAAATATTACAGAGCATATGAAGTACATCAATGATACATTACGTAAAGTTGTCCTCTAGATAGTGTCTCCTCAGATGGGCTCAAAATGGCAAGAGATGGTCATGAGGCAAGAGAGCAGAAAAGGGCCAATTACACCGTCCAGACCCAACCCCATTTGCAGTCCATCTAGGTTTCTGACGAAGGCACGAGGCAGTCCTGCTCAATATATTATATTTATGTCCGTCCTACTGTATTATCCTCTAGGGGCAGCATTCGTCCATGTATTATCGCTATGTGACCTGGGTCATCTTCAGTGACTGGTGGCCCTATGATCTTATATAGTCCACCTTCATCAATCATCTTGGCAGCCGTTGTTCTCTTTGAGGCTTGCTTGCAGAGTGTTAATCAAGGATTTCAATATTATCACACCAGTTGGTCAGGAGCCAAGCTTTTGTTCCCATACTCCCTGCCCGGGGCATGAATCGACACCCTGCTGGGTCAACTTTCAACTTATTAAACCATGTTGCCTTACAACATACTGGCAGACAGGAGATTGTTTTTATTCCTCCAGAGTAACAGTATATAGTTCTTTCAGACAGGGCTGCACAATCCTGCAGGTGCACATACTGAGAAAAATCATTTAACATCTGTTGGTATTTATGTGAACATAAGACTGACAAATTAAGAGCTGAAAAATCCAACAAGGCTGGCATCTGTTAGTCATCGGTGCCTGAACTGATCGTTCATTAAAAACCTTTGCCAAATAGTTGATTAAGTGATTCAATATCATTTGTTTCATCTAACTTTTCTCTAATGTCTAGGGCACCCTTACAGTTGTTTTGTATGCTGACTTTGATGAATGATAAGGCATATACTTCCTTTATCTTGGCTTAGATTACCCATGCTGTGCGGGAACATTTAACATAACACTAATCTAATGACAGTTATGAAGGTCACATTCATCTATGCCTTCCAGATGTCCCAGTGTAGCTTTCCAAAATGGACTTCACTGAAAGATCAGGACTAAAATTGGAAGTTTATAGAAGGGATGTGTATTCTACAACCCTATAAAAATAAGTGCCTCAGGCAAATCAGGACAGCATAAACAAACATTTGTCATATAGTCTTATCTTGGAAAATATCTGTAAAATTTGGTAAACTATCTCTAATCATTGGAAAGGACTTTTACAGCCACTTGTGACTAAAGAAATTAGCATTGCCTTTAAAATGAAAGTACACACAACTAATTGAAGCATCCTCCGTTAATCCATATTTACTCTAATATTTGAAAACTTGACAAACAGGGTACATTTATAGCCGCTAAAATGTGTTAACATTTTACCTTTTGGTGGCTATAATAAAATAAATTCTCTTGGGCTCCTATACTTTTTGTGTGGACATTTGCTTTCTCCTTCATCCAAGGCACCCTTGAGGCCTGTCTATCCAAAGTATGGACCATACGGCCTAACAACACTAACTTTGGATCCACCGACCCCCAACCACACTTAATTAAGACCACTTTAAATTTGAATCTAGTTTATTCATGCTCTAAAAAATCTTTGCAACTTTTAATAACTTTTTATAATTTATAGGTTATATTTAACCAATGCAAGTGCATTAGGAAACACATTTTATACTGTAAAAGTGCTTACAACTGTGTACATTCTGTCTTTTCTGTAGACATTTATGTGTAAAAAATAAAAAAAAGTTTACACTTAACCCCTTGCTGACGACTGTACACATATATGCGGCCTCACTGAAGTGAGTCTTCTTCTGTAAGGCCCCTTACATACTTGTGCGACTTGTCCTGCGACTTGGAACTGCAAAGTCTCAGGACAAGTTGTACCCATAATTTACAATGAGTACTGTTTTATCTGTGTGACTTCAAGTCGCAGCGACTTCAAAGTAGTCCCTGCACTACTTTGGTCTGACTTTGATGTGACTTGAGGTCCATAGACCTCAAGATTACACAGGCATTGCTTCAAGTCACGTCAAAGTCACGCAGAAAAGTCGCACACCTTTCAGATCATACAAATGTGAAAAGGGCCTAAGGCCACATATATGCGTGTTTGTGCTGGGAGCGCATTGCACAGCACACTCCCAGCACAGAGACCAATAATAAATAAAGAAATAATAGTTATATCAAGGTTTAATCTAGGTCAGGGTTAGTGTTAGCCCTTGTACACACGGTCAGACAATCCGACCACAAAATCCATTGAGTTTTTTCCGACAGATTTTGTCCAAAACTGGTGTTGCATACACACCGTCGGACAAGGTTTTCGGAAAATCCGATCATTCAGAACGTTATGACGTTCGTTCGTTACGATGGGACTACATTCAGGCTATATATCTTTAGCTTTGGTCTTGTAATTTGATCTGAGCATGCGTGGCACTTTGTCCGATCGGAATTCTCTACAAACGATCAGACAAAGTCCGATCAGATCATGATCAAACTTTGTTGGTCGGACATTCCGACGGAAAAAGTCAGATGGAGCCCACACACGATTATCCGACAATAAGGTCCGATTGGACATTTTCCGTCGGAATTTCCGACCATGTGTACAAGGGCTATGGGTCAAGGTAAGGGTCAAAAGTCAAGATCAGGGTCAAAGGTCCGGGTCAGTATATTTTAGGTAGGATTTAGAAAAAAAATCTTTAAATTAGTATCAGTGTCAGTTAGGCCGCGTACACACGCGCGGACTGTTCGCCCAACTTTGTCCGCTGAACAGTGTTTGGGCGGACAGTCCGCTCGTGTGTGGGCTTTCAGCGGACAGTTTCAGCGGACAGTTGGACGGACAAGGTTTTTCGGAAATTCCGTAAAACTGTCCGCTGAAACCTTGTTTCAGCGAACAGTCCGCTCGTGTGTAGGCTTGTTCGTCAAACAAAGTTGCGCGCATGCTCAGAAAGGATTTTCACGCCGAAAGCTATAATGCAGTGTATAGGACGTCGTATTTTTCGTCCCGTCGTACGTGCCGTTCACGTCATCGCGCACGGTTTCAGCAAACTGTTCGTCCGTCGTGTGTGGCCATGTCCGTCCATGCTAAGTTTGAGCGGACTGTTTGCCGAAACTGTTGGACGGACAAAGTTGGGCGAACAGTCCGCGCGTGTGTACGCGGCCTTAGTGTCAGTGTCGGTATGTTTTAGGTGGCATAAAAAAAAAGAAAAGAAAATGTGCACTATTGTTTGTAGGCCTTATTACGGGTACAAACAACAAATAACATATACAAAAGTGGTATTGCTGCAGTCGTCAGGAACCTAATTTATTTTGGGTTGATCTTTTGTGGTAGGATATGGTAATAGCAAGAAATATACAGCTACAGTATATTAAATATACAGCTACAGTATATTTAAAACAAATGTTTTTTTAACCACTTCAGCCCCAGACCAGAGCATTTTTTGTGATTCGGCACTGTGTTGTTTTAACTGACAATTGCGCAGTCGTGCGACTTGGCTCTCAAACAAAATGTACGTCCTTTTTTTCCCACAAATAGAGTTTTCTTTTGGTGGTATTTGATCGCCTCTGCAGTTTTTATTCTTTGCTCGATAAACAAAAAAAGAGCGACAATTTTGAAAAAAAAAACGCAATATTTTTTACTTTTTGCTATAATAAATATCCCACAAAAATATATAAAAAAAAAATCTTTCCTCAGTTTAGGTTGATACATGTTTTTTTACATATTTTTGGTAAAAGAAAATTGCAATAAGTTTATTGATTGGTTTGCGCAAAAGTTATAGCGTCTACAAAATAGGGGGTCGTTTGGCATTTTTATTAGTTATTTTTCTTTTATTAGTAATGGCGGAGATTTGCAATTTTTATCGTGACTGCGACATTATGGCAGACACATCAGACACTGTTGGCGCTATTTTGGGACCATTCACATTTATACAGCGATCAGTGCGATTAAAAATGTACTGATTACTGTGTAAATGTGACTGGCAGTGAATGGGTTAACCACTAGGGGGCGCTGCAGGGGTTAAGTGTGTCCTAGGGAGTGATTATAACTGTGGGGGGGGGGGGGGCTACTTGTGACATGACACTGATCACCGATCTCGATCACAGGGAGCTGTGATCAGTGTCAGTGTCACTAGGCAGAACAAGGAAATGCTTGTTTACATCAGCATTTCCCTGTTCTTCTTCTTTGTGAGATGAACGCTGGTTTCAAAGTCTGCGGGACCCGCGATCACACTCACGGAGCTTGTGGCATGGTCGCACGCACCCCACTGGTGACACGCGTGCGACCACACTGCGGCAAATGTAGAGGGATGTACCTGTACACCCATTTGCCTGTCCGTACCATTCTACTGATATAAATGTTTGTGCGGTGATCGGCAAGTGGTTAACTAAAATAATAAACATATCAAACTTACCTGCTCTATGCAATGGTTTTGCACAGAGCAGCCCCGATCCTTCTCTTCTGGGTTCCCCTGCTGATGCTCCTGGCTCCTACCCCCCACTGAGAGTAGCCCCCGATCCTTTTCTTCTGGGGTCTCCTGCCAATGATCCTGGCTCCTCCCCACCACTGAGTGCTGCTTGCTATGGGGCAGTCATGCGTGATCGCCAATGGCTCCCACTGCTGTCTCTGAGCCAGTGAGGAAAGAGAGCTGGATTGAGAGTAGGCTCAAGTAGGAGGGATCTGGAGGGTGAAGCTGCTTGCAGAAGGTTTTTTACCTTGAGGCATAGAATGCATTAAAGTAAAAAACCTTCTGCCTGTAGAACCACTTTAAAGTGTATCTATGGTCAAAATGTAAAATCATTTGCTCATTCCCACATTATATTTCAATTGAAAGTTTCATTCATTTTTATTAGTCTTTCCATGCACAGCACCAGTTCATAAATGGACAAAACCATTTTTGTAACACCTTGACGTGTGTTGCGGGGTGCTGTAACACAGGTGCATTGGCCGCTAAATTAATTGTGTTTGCGTTTTTATATGCATTACTGCAATGCATAGGTCCAAACTCTCCACCAGCACATATTTACCTTACTTTTCTTAGCCTCCACCGCTTCATTCAGCCACTGGGCACTAAAGAAAAAACCTGGTACTTCCAGGTATGCAGGGTATCCTATTCCTATCCATGTGTTTGGTGAATGGCCCGCCACTGTCACACAGGGGGTCAGCCCTTTTCCCTATGCTATGTCAGACTAAAACAACTTGGAGCCTACACAGGGCCTCCAAAAAATATACATGGAATGATTTTAATTATGATGAACATAAAAAATGTCACTTGCTAACTCTTAAATTCTGTGAGCACTGAACTAAACAAGTCCAACAACTGGAGTAAAAAAAAAAAATATGAAACGGAAAACTCTAAGGTAAACATAAATAATTTATTACTTAAAAAAGTTCCAGTGTCAACATGCCTAATATAAAATGTTGACTATACAACATAGGAACAAGTTGGGTAGGTGACAGATATGCATGCCAAGCATGTCACTGAGTCAGCCCCTGACACTTGCTTGTGTATGCATTGCAAAGTTCTTCAGTATACAGTGACATGATTTAATTATAGATTGCTCACACTTATGTGACTAGTCTACTACAGTAAATATTCTGTCACAAGTTGTCCACTTTTAAGCTGTACTTTTGCTGTAGCACGTTAGAACAGTTTGTCTACTCTAATTATTATTTTTTGATCATTCCTAACCTTTGTGAAAAATGTACAAACACAAAATGTTACAAATATTGGACAGTGCAAACATTGAGGCTGGCTTAACACCTATGTGTCTGCATTAACCAAATTTTTTTTTTTAAATTGCTTTGGGCAGGTGGGTTGATTTGTCCTATCAAAAGTCATGTAACATGTGTTGATATAAAATGTGTTAGAAAGTGAACATTATGAGGTGTAATAACCAGATTGGCAAATTATTCCATATTTTATGGAGTTATAAAAATATACATAGTCTTTGGGAATCAGTTTCTGTATTCATTTTCTCACTTACAGGAAATATATTACCACTTACTCCTGCCATGGCAATTTTGAGCTTAGGTTTAGAAACGTACACTATGCACGATAGAATAGTTGTGGTTTATATGCTATTTAAGGTTACACTTACGCTAAGTAGCCACTGGAAATCATCTGAAGCTCCTAATTTATCCACTGTCATCGATAGACTGAATACTTAATGCTAATATGAACTAATGCTGGCCAATATAGAATTCAAATCAGCCGAATTCATTGAACAAGGGCAAGTTTGACTTTCTTACCTCTAACGTACACACGGTTGGAAATTCCGACGGAAAAGGTCCAATCGGATTATATTTTCAGAAAATCCAATTGTGTGTGGGTTCTATCGGACTTTTTCCATCTGAAATTCAGACAGAAAAAATTTGAGAGCAGGATCTAAAATTTTCAGATTACAAGACCAAAGCTATTGGTTACTAGCCTCTACGTAGTCCCATTGTATGTAACGAACGTCACCATGTTCCGAACGATTGAATTTTTCGAAAACTTTGTCCAACCGTGTGTATACAACAACAGTTTCGGACAAAATCCATCGGAAAAAATCTCATGGATTTTGTGGTCGGAATGTTCGACTGTGTGTACAAGGCATTAGGCTTCTGGTTATTTAAGAGAATATAATAAATTTTAACATCTTCTCTTTAATTCATGTCTGCCATAAGTATTAAGAAGTGTGGCTTCTTTAATTTATGTTTATAATCTACTGTTTTTTCTTTGTATTTTCTATATACTTCAACCTGTTTACAGTATAATCCCATTTGGGGTAACAGGTACCCTTTTGTTTTTTATGTTTTGACAATATATGCCTCTATTTCCTACATCAGTTGAATAGATATAAATGTTTTATTCTTTTATAGGAATGTTGTGAAGAATGGCAAAAACTTTACCTATAAGGCCTCTTTCACACGGACCGCCTATTAGTTTTTTAGGTGGACCTGAACGGACGCTCCATAGACCTCTATGGAGCGTCGGATGTCAGCGGTGACATGTCCGTTGACATTCCACCCGCTCCAATCCGAAAAAGTGTGATGGAGGGAAAACCTACTTTTCAAACCCTCTGAGGATCGGATCGGGTGACGACGGACTCTATGGTTCATCCTCATCCGATCCCCCATAGGGGAGAGCAGCGCTCTGACAGGTCCGTCCCTGCACAGTGTGCAAAGACGGACCTGTCATCTTCCTGCTCAGCGGGGATCGTCCGTGTGAAGGAGTACTTATGGAAATTGTAAAACAAATAAGTGTGCAACCTATTTAAATATAACAGTGCTAAAAAGCTCAACAAAAGAAAAGTCCAAATTTATAGGTGTCATTAAAATCTCATAATAAAAAAAAGTGTCCAAAAAAGTGCTCTTTGTTTGAGTTCATACAAATCTGTGCTCAAAACTGTGCTCTCTCCAACACAAAGAGAATTATGCACCTCTTACCAGAAGTAATGGATCCCAGATTATAGGGATCTCACACGCCTATTATGATTTAAACCAGCTGCGATGTTCCACTCCTGAGACTTCGGTAAGAAAGCTTCCTCCTGGTAGGATATTAACTTTGCCTGGAGACGAAAATATCTCATACACTCACGGCTCCACCGATAATCATGCTGTTAGTGCTCTCCGGCACAAAAGTATCAAGAAGGGAGAAACTTCATGGTGTAGTATGTAAAATGGGCATTTATTGAAAAGTAACTGGTTGCACTTACAAGAATTTAGACGTAAGAAGGCAAAAAAAAAAATGACAAAAACGCGGACCTCATCCTGCAGGCTGCTGCATGGTGATGTCACAGAACACAACTCCACCTGACTTGTTTCCACGTATGAGGAATCGACAGGGAATGGAGGCTCTTCTGAGACATCACTCACTATGCTTTAAATACCTGACTGGGCAGGAGAGACACCAGATCTACTAAAAAACAGCTATTCCGCTCCGTTTTACACCTCATAATAAAGAGGCTTATGGAATAGCATTCAAAACCTCTCCATTGTACAAATAAAAGTAAACCTTTATTTTTATTTTTTAAATCCACTTTATTAATGGCTGCATGGCATTTTTCAGGGCAGGCCTCTTGATGGAGACAACAGTGGACCATGGCTGTGGAATGTGTGTTACAACAGTAACTGTTTGTCTTCATCAAAAGCCTGTGTGACAGGTTGACAATGCAAGAACATAATTAGGAGACAGAGATGGATTGTTGTCACCCTATAGGAAGAAGTGTGTGAACAAGGATATTTATGGTAGGAACAATAGGTATTATTTTAGTAAAAGTTGTGAATTTAAAAATATTGAAATGCACTAACATGCTTGTGTTTTTGTTTATTAACTTTTTGTGACAGTCATGCATCAAATGCATTATGGAAGTGTTGGGTTTCTTATTGCACTTGGTGTTATATTTTTTACAGTTATGTTGACAATATATAGCAGGAGCCATTTATGCATAAAACCCTTGTTTTAGGCTCCTTAAAAAAAAACAGGACAAAAATATAAGAACTGCCTTTGCTGACTTGTTTTTTTGAAGGTATAAACTCTGTGACAACTTTGTTGTTGCTTTATAACTTATTAAATGACTGAACAACAACTAGCAAAGAGCTGGTGATGTCAGACAATCTGACTTACTGACATCTTCCAACTCAGAACAATTTTCGGATGTGTCTCTAGAGCAGGAAGTCAAGGGAAATCAAATTACCTCAATGGTACAAGCATTGCAAATTAATGAACTGACCATCCATTCCCTTTTATTCACTTCATGTGAAATCCCAAATCCTGTACACAGAACTGTTTACTTTTACAGCTTATTTGACAGATATCTAATATTTGTATATACTTCTTTTGTTTCACCTTTTTGCACAGTACATACAGCGGGACCAAGGCTTAACAATGACAAGGTGTATAGATATAATTATGCCACAGAAGTATTAATCGATAGGCCACGAGGGTCACTGCAGGACAGTGTGGGATACAAGATTTCCTCAGAAGTAGAAGTTAGCTTAATTTGGAGAAACCCATCCAACAAAGATGACCAGCTCATCAGAATTGGGGTATGTTTATCATGACTGAATGTGTTGTGCAGTGGTGTATTGTATAAAAAAAATTTCTTTTCTCTTTTTTAGCCATTTTAAATATTTTACAGATCAGCATTTATTGAAAGTGATATGTTTTTTGCATAACTTCTACATTATCTTATCTATGTATCTTATGTATGATATGTCTTATGAATCTTATATTGTTTGCTTCTTTCTAGGGATGAGCTTTATATTTGGGTCTAACATGAGTGCGACTCGAACATTGGCTGTTCGCCGAATAGTAAACAATTTAGGGTGTTCGCGGCAAATTCGAAAGCCGCGGAACACCCTTTAAAAGTCTATGGGAGAAATCAAAAGTGATACTTTTAAAGGCTTATATGTATGGTATTGTCATAAAAAGTGTTTGGGGACTTGGGTCCTGCTCCATGGGACATGTATCAATGCAAAAAAAAGTTTTAAAACTGCAGTTTTTTCGGGATCAGTGATTTTAATAATGCTTAAAGTGAAACAATAAAAGTGAAATATTCCTTTAAATTTCGTACCTGGGGGGTGTCTATAGTATGCCTGGAAAATAGGGCATGTTTCCCTTGTTTAGAACAGTCCAAGAGCAAAATGACATTTCTAAAGGAAAAAAAGTCATTTAACCACTTGCCGACCGCCTAACGCCGATGTACGTCGGCAGAATGGCACGGGCAGGCATAAGCACGTACATGTACGTGATTTGCCTCCCGCGGGTCGGGGGCCCGATCGGGCCCCCGCCCGGTGCCTGCGGCGGTCGGTTTTCGTTCGGGAGCGATCCCGGACGAGGGGACGGCCATTCATTCATGGCCACCCCCTCGCGATCGCTCCCGACGAATAGAAATCCCCGGTGACATCACTTCCTCTCCTGTAATGTAAACACAGGAGAGGAAGTGATGTATTCTCTCCTCCGTGTCGGTATTTTTCGTTCCGACACGGAGGAGAGCGGATCAGTGAGTTGCACCAACACATCCCACACACAGTAGAACATGCCAGGCACACTCACACCCCCCCTTTACCCCCCGATCACCCCCCCAATTACCCCTGCCCCCCAGTCACAGTGACACCAATGTCATTTTTTTTTTTTTTTTTTTTTTTTTTGCATTGGTGTCATTTGTGACTGTAATAACTGTTAGGGCAGTTAGAGTTAGCCCCCTTTAGTTCTAATGTACCCCCCTAACCCCCCCAATAAAGGTTTAACCCCGTGATCACCCCCCGTCGCCAGTGTCACTAAGGCTGGGTTCACATTGCAGCGGTTTATGAGAACGAATGTGATTCGCACCGCACTGCAGTGCAAATCACATCCGATCTCTGTGCGATTCGAGTTCAGCCATTCGCCGCACCCGCCGCACCCGCCACACCCGCCGCACCCGCCGCAAATTCGCACGGGACCCTTTTTTTGGCCCGCAGCAGAATCGGATCGCATGGGTGTTCACACCATGCGATCCGAGTTTGCAGATCGCACTGCGATATGCGAACTGATCTGGGGGTGTCAGTAACATTTCACTGACACTCCCAGCAGTTCGCATAGGGCAGTGTGAACTGCCGCCGGGAGGCATGCGATGCGGGAACCCGCCGCGGATTCGCGGCGTTTCCGCATCGCTCCAGTGTGAACCCAGCCTAATAAGCGATCATTTTTCTGATCGCCGTATTAGTGTCCCAGGTGACGCTAGTTAGGCAGGTAGGTATTTAGGTTCGCCGCAGCTTTTTATAGCGCCAGGGACCCCCATATACTACCGCATAAAGCCCCCTGATTGCCCCCTAGTTAACCCTTTCACCAGTGATCACCATATAACTGTTACAGGTGACGCTGGTTGGTTAGTTATTTTTTTATAGTTTCAGGGCACCCGCCATTCATTACCTAATAAAGGTTTAACCCCCTGATCACCCGGCGGGTGTCATTTGTGACTAATAACTGTTAGGGCAGTTAGGGTTAGCCCCCTTTAGTTCTAAGGTACCCCCCTAACCCCCCCAATAAAGGTTTAACCCCGTGATCACCCCCCGTCGCCAGTGTCACTAAGGCTGGGTTCAGATTGCAGCGGTTTGAGAACGGATGTGATTCGCACTGCAGTGCAAATCACATCCGATCTCTGTGCGATTCGAGTTCAGCCATTCGCCGCACCCGCCACACCCGCCGCACCCGCCGCAAATTCGCACGGGACCCTTTTTTTGGCCCGCAGCAGAATCGGATCGCATGGGTGTTCACACCATGCGATCCGAGTTTGCAGATCGCACTGCGATATGCGAACTGATCTGGGGGTGTCAGTAACATTTCACTGACACTCCCAGCAGTTCGCATAGGGCAGTGTGAACTGCCGCCGGGAGGCATGCGATGCGGGAACCCGCCGCGCATTCGTGGCGTTCCCGCATCGCTCCAGTGTGAACCCAGCCTAATAAGCGATCGTTTTTCTGATCGCTGTATTAGTGTCACAGGTGACGCTAGTTAGGCAAGTAGGTATTTAGGTTCGCCGCAGCTTTTTATAGCGCCAGGGACCCCCATATACTACCGCATAAAGCCCCCTGATTGCCCCCTAGTTAACCCTTTCACCAGTGATCACCATATAACTGTTACAGGTGACGCTGGTTGGTTAGTTATTTTTTTATAGTTTCAGGGCACCCGCCATTTATTACCTAGTCTCACTAGTGTACCCCTAAATTTAGGGGTGTCTACTTTCCAAAATGGGGTCATTTGGGGGGGGTTTGTGCCATCTTGGCATTTTATGGCCTTCAAAACTGTAACGCCCTTAGAAAGCCTGAAGGCGGTGCTTGGTTTTCGGGGCCCCGTACGCGGCTAGGCTCCCAAAAAGTCCCACATATGTGGTATCCCCGTACTCAGGAGAAGCAGCAGAATTTATTTTGGGGTGTCATTTCACATATGCCCATGGCATGCGTGAGCAATATATCATTTAGTGACAACTTTGTGAAAAAAAAAAAAAAAAAAAAAAAAGTTTGTAATTTTCCCGCAACTTGTGGCAAAATATAAAATATTCCATGGACTCAACATGCCTCTCAGCAAATAGCTTGGGGTGTCTACTTTCTAAAATGGGGTCATTTGTGGGGGTTTTGTGCCATCTTGGCATTTTATGGCCTTCAAAACTGTAATAGGTAGTGAGGAGTGAAGTCAAATATTTACGCCCTTAGAAAGCCTGAAGGCGGTGCTTGGTTTTCGGGGCCCCGTACGCGGCTAGGCTCCCAAAAAGTCCCACATATGTGGTATCCCCGTACTCAGGAGAAGCAGCAGAATTTATTTTGGGGTGTCATTTCACATATGCCCATGGCATGTGTGAGCAATATATCATTTAGTGACAACTTTGTGAAAAAAAAAAAAAAAAAAAAAAAGTTTGTAATTTTCCCGCAACTTGTGGCAAAATATAAAATATTCCATGAACTCAACATGCCTCTCAGCAAATAGCTTGGGGTGTCTACTTTCTAAAATGGGGTCATTTGTGGGGGTTTTGTGCCATCTTGGCATTTTATGGCCTTCAAAACTGTAATAGGTAGTGAGAAGTGAACTCAAAAATTTACGCCCTTAGAAAGCCTGAAGGCGGTGCTTGGTTTTCGGGGCCCCGTACGCGGCTAGGCTCCCAAAAAGTCCCACATATGTGGTATCCCCGTACTCAGGAGAAGCAGCAGAATTTATTTTGGGGTGTCATTTCACATACGCCCATAGCATGTGTGAGCAATATATCATTTAGTGACAACTTTGTGTAAAAAAAAAAAAAAAATTTTTTTTTTGTCATTATTCAATCGCTTGAGGCAAAAAAATAAAATATTCAATGGGCTCAACATGCCTCTTATCAATTTCCTTAGGGGGTCTACTTTCCAAAATGGGGTCATTTGGGGGGGTTTTGTACTGCCCTGCCATTTTAGCACCTCAAGAAATGAGATAGGCAGTCGTAAACTAAAAGCTGCGTAAATTCCAGAAAACGTACCTTAGTTTGTAGATGTGACAACTTTTGCGCAAACCAATAAATATACAATTATTGACTTTTTTTTTACCAAAGACATGTGGCTGAATACATTTTGGCCTAAATGTATGACTAAAATTGAGTTTATTGGATTTTTCTAATAACAAAAAGTAGAAAATATCATTTTTTTTCAAAATTTGCGGTCTTTTTACGTTTATATCGCAAAAAATAAAAATCGCAGAGGCAATCAAATACCATCAAAAGAAAGCTCTATTTGTGGGAAGAAAAGGACGCAAATTTTGTTTGGGTACAACATTGCATGACCGCGCAATTACCAGTTAAAGCAGCGCAGTGCCAAAGTGTAAAAAGACCTCTGGTCATTTACCAGCAAAATGGTCCGGTCTGAAAGTGGTTAAAAGTACTCGCGGCTATAATGAATTGTCGGTCCCGACAATACACAGAAAAGTTTATTGATAAAAACGGCATGGGATTCCCCCACAGGGGAACCCCGAACCAAAATTAAAAAAAAAATGTGTGGAGGTCCCCCCAAATTCCATACCAGGCCCTTCAAGTCCGGTATGGATATTAATGGGAACCTCGCATCAAAATATTTTTTAAAAATGGCGTGGGGGTTCCCCTCAAAAGCCATACCAGGCCCTTCAGGTCTGGTATGGATATTAAGAGGAACCCTGTGCCAAAATGTTTTAAAAAAAATGGCGTGGGGGTCCCCCTCAAAATCCATACCAGACTGGAAGGGTCTGGTATGGATTTTGAGGGGGACCCCCACTCCATTTTTTTGAATGACTTTTTTCCTTTAGAAATGTCATTTTGTGCAGGGACTGTTCTAAACACAGGAAAAATGTGCCACTTTACAGGCATACTATAGACACCCCCCTGGTACAAAATTTAAAGGAAGGTTTCACTTTTATTGTTTCATTTTAAGCATTATTAAAATCACTGCTCCCGAAAAAACTGAAGTTTTTAAACCTTTTTTGACATTGATATATGTCCCCTGGGGCAGGACCCGGGTCCCCAAACTCTTTTTAAGACAATGACTTGCATATAAGCCTTTAAAATAAGCACTTTTGATTTTTTAGACTTTAATGGTGTTCCCGTGTTCGAACTAATTTTTTTCCCGTTCGCATGTTCTGCTGCGAACTGAACAGGGGGAGGTTCGGCTCATTCCTACTTGTTTCGTGTGTATTATATATGGAAGAAGACAATTAACATAATCGTCAAAGGGTTTTAATATGTTTCCCAGTGCTATTTGCTATTATTAAAATAAATATTGAAAGCAAGTGCTTCTCTTTAAAAGGAGGATCCAACTGGTTGTACTCTACCAATCGATATTATTTGTTTGCAGATGAAAAATATTAAAGTTGAAAATATCAATGAACGCCCACAAGATCAGAACATTTTTACTGGAACAAATGCTGCAAAACTTCTAGGAGAAGATAATCTTTCTATTCTTCAAAGGCCAGTTCTTGTACAATGGAGTCATGGAAAGGTAAGGTGAAATGAATTATAGATCAATGTTGTTTCTCTATGTGTTGATGACCAGTGGTCACTTGAAGTTTGTCTATAGTATAATTATTTTTTTTTAACAATAGTGTTTTTATTAAGATTTTCTCAACGATACCAAAACAGATTCAAGGTACATTACAGCCAGGCAAATGAAGAATATTTGTTACAAAAAATGGTTACATGACAAATCTCCTCATTCAGCAGTTCCATCATGCTAGGTAGATAAAGTAACCAGATGCGCTAACATGAAAAATATAATAGGAAGACCATTATAGGGAGAATATAGATTTTACCCAGTATAAAGTAGGTAACCCACCATAGAAAACAAAAACATTAAAGGATTGTCATTAAACAGACAAACCTTGAGCATCTATCTAGGCATTCCATATCTTATCAATTTTTTGAGGGAAATTTCTACTAGCATAAGTTAACTTGCATAAGGAAAGAGATCCATTAATTGCTGCTTTCCTATCCGAAACCATTGGACGATCCAGAGATTTCCACTTAAAGAGAAGCTCCCTTCTAGCATAGTACATAGCATAAAATACAAATAGTTTAATATGTTTAGAAGCATTCAATGGTTCTGTAAATGCAAGCAACTCCACAGTACCAGATGTAAATCCCCCGTAGGGGGTAAGAGTAGCTAAAACAATAATACATATAATGTAAACCTTTGCAGCCTCTAAAATAATAATCAATTAATCACACATACATATACCTATCACATAATAATCAGGCCAACATGAATGGTGATGAGGTGCCACTGCTGCTCATCGCCTTTCATCCAGTCTCCCCAGACTGCCTTTTGTAACAGAAGCAGGGTTCTCTAACCACATCTTCCAAACCTTATCAAACTTCATTGGGCTGCCCCTGCTCAAATAGGTAGCTTTATAGATTGGAGTTACTTTATTCAAGAGTCCTTTCCAATAAGATAGGGAGGGGGTCATTGTCTTTTTCGAATAGAGTGCCTTGCGAGTATAGAACAGAAGCAGGCTTAGCAAGGTGCGCTGAGCCCTTGTTGATGTCAGGCCCTCCATTAGGCCAAGTAGGCAGGTCGACACTGTCATAGGCACTGGCACAGAGGTGATCTCTGTGACACACCACATAACGGCCGTCCATAACTCTTGAACTACTGGACAGTATGTGTGACGTTAAGAGCATGTCCAGAAGACATGAAGGTAAGAACCAGTCGTGAAATCACAGAGTCATCTATCTGATCTATTAAGATATATAGCAGCAAGCCGTTATGGGGTATAATATAATCTGTGGACAAATTTCAGCTGGAGGAACTGGTCTTTTCACTGATATCTTTGTGGGAACAAATTGTAATAGGCAGTCCTCCCAATCGTCCTTGAGAAAGCAAGGGAAGGTCAGTATGCCACCTCTCATATAACTCCAAACTTTTGGGGGGAGGGTAGATATTGGTGATAATTCTGAGTATAAAGAAGATAGTGGTTTGGGAAGATCTTCACATCTACAGTATAATTTATCTTGGGGAGTTTAAGTCTTTTTATTATGCAACAGTACAATGAGTAAATACTACATTAGACACTTACCTAAACATGACATATGTGGCCACATTCCCTATTTTCTTGTAAGCCAGCTAACCTAATAATGATGTATGTTAAAAAAAAATATGTAATTAAAGGGGTTGTAAAGGTAATTTTTTTTTTTTTTAAATAACAAACATGTTATACTCCATTGTGCAGCTCGTTTTGCACAGAGTGGCCCCGAACTTGGTCTTCTGGGGTCCCTCGGCGGCTGTCTCGGCTCCTCCCCGCAAGAACTAAGCACCTTCATGCGAGCTCTCTCGCATGGTGGTTAGTTCTTTCGGATGCGCTCCCATGATACCGTCGGCAGCTATAGCCGCTCACTGTATCACTCGGCCCCGCCCCCGGCGCCAGCGTCATTAGATGTGATTGACAGCAGCGCGAGCCAATGGCTGCACTGCTTTCAATCCATCCACTATAACCAGTCAACGGCCAGGCTGAGCGGCGAAGAGGAGATCGGGGGCAAGCTCAGCAGGTGAACGGGCTCAGGTAAGTAAAACGGGGGGGGGGGGGGGGGCTGGGATGTTTTTCCTATGCATTAAAGTGAAAAAACTTGAACCTTTACAACCCCTTTAAGTAAATGCTGCAAATGTGCTAAAGGAGGGGTGTGTACTTCATGTGTTGATGTCAGGATTTCAGTATGTGAAAGACAGTACAGAGTCTGTTGCAGGTATTCTAGCAATACAAGCAGGCATGGTCTAGGTCAGGATCACCAGATTACTGTCAGTGGTAACTAGGCTTTGCTGGTACATTACAGAAATGCCTGTATGAAAAGAATGAAGTATTGTTGAGACAGGCTGCACTCCATTTATGCATTTCAAGGTTTCATTTTCATCTTTAGCTGGAGTATAATTTAAATAGCATATTTTATGTTGGGTGAACATTGATTTTCCACTCTCACAGATGAACTTTAAAATAATGTTTCATTATCAATGTGCAATAAAACAACCTTGATTTTATCACTGAGTGTCATTAAAACTAATGAAAGAAATCTGTGTATAAAGGTCACTCACAGCCAATAGAATAAAGACACATTCGGATCTATGGAAAGCTTATCTGGCTGCTGTAGTAATGTGCCACATACACTGACACCAGTATGCTTGTGCAATACTGCTGGTATTTTCTGTTTTAAAGGCCCCATACACATGAAGCTTAAAAAAAACTGTTAGCCTATGTGGCAATGTGCACGTTGGCATTTACAGGCAGGCATTTATTTGAAGAGGAATGTTTACAAGCAGAAAATAAAATTCACCAAAGACGCTTTCTGAGAGGAGCTTTTGAGCTGCAAAAACACAAGTGTGTGTTTAAATGCATCTAAACGCACATAAATACTTATGTATGCATGTAAATGTATTCCAGTAGCCAGAATAAGTTAAAGTGGTTCTAAAGGCTCAAGGTTTTTTTTTTTACCTTCATGCATTCTATGCATGAAAGTAAAAAACCTTCATAGAAATAGATTGCAGATTACCTGTAGGTCGTGCCACTCTATGTACTGTATATATAGAATTTTACTGGTACCGACACCTTGATTGTATTCTACATACGAATGTATGATGTTTAAACAATGTATTATCATAAGTCTCCCAAATGCACAAGCCTAGTATTTGATGCTCTATACCTATGATTGCCCAAGTTTTGTTTTTGTCTTTGTAAACCATATTGTTGTTGTTTTTTTGGCTTGTCTGTTTGTCATAAAACTAATGAAAATATCTTCTGTGTGTAGCAGCCTCCCTCCCAGACTAACGCAATCCAGAGATGTGCATGAGAGTCTCGGCTGTCCGGGGATTCTCCCCCCCATTAGCTCCCTCTGCTGTCAAACACAGCCAGTGAGCCAATAAAAAGACAGAGGAGGTGGGGCCAAGCCGTGGCTCCATGTCTAAAAGGAGGTCCTAAGAATCCAGGAAATCCTGGAAGACCCAGTAGGGATCCTGTGAGTACAGGATACCCCCAAGAATCTTGGAAATCCTGTAAAACGCAGTAGGAATCCTGTGAACAGTAAATGTCCTAAGAATCCTTGAAATCCCAAAAGACTCAGCAGTAATCCTGTGATTAGTGTCACAACTAGTTCTTAGATGTGGCGACTGCTCAATTTAAAATGAGCCTGTGATTTGCCAATGCCAGACAAATGCAATCTAAATGCTGATTCCCAATCCTGCATATACTTCCCCTCATTTTGCTTCTTCACTGATTTGTTCAACCCTGTGAGAGAAGTGAAATAACTAGGGAGTTGTTAAGCCTGGTACACACTAATAGTTTTGGGTTGAAAAAAACTGACAACTCCAATTGGAGCCGCTGTACTAACGATCTGACGTTAGTACAGCTATCTCCCTTGCTGAGCTATTGTGTTCTGACAGGGGGACAGCCCTCCGACCAGAGTATTCCGTTCAGTGCTCTCAGCCATTGGCTTCAGAAGTTTGGCCGGCTTCTGTTGGACAGACCGAAGTATACGCGAGCTGAATGTCGGACATTTTTTATTGAATTGCCCGATGTCTCCCAACATTTGGCCTGTGTGTACAGGGCTTTACCATTTGTTAGTCAATATACTGTACATATAGGGGTTCGACTGGAACAGCACAAAGGGTAATTTCAGAAAGACTATAGCTACTGTAGTGTATTTGCTAATTGTTTTATCCAAAAGGTTTTTTTTATTATGCAGCAGTATAGTATGGGAGATGGGGCTCCAATATATTAAAACAGTATTAAACCCAAAAGCAAACATTTATTAGTTTGAAGCATACCAATTCTTAGATGTGTTTAAAAGTCAGCTGCTACAAATACTGCAGCTGCTGACTTTTAAAATATGAACACTTACCTGCCCAGGGCACCCGCAATGTCAGCACCCGAAGCCGATCTGTCCCTCGCCTCTCTGGTGCTGCCACCACGATCTTCGGTAAGGGTATCAGGAAGTGAAGCCGCAAGGTTCCCTACTGCGCATGCGCTACTCGCGCTACGCGTTCGCAGGGGTCCCTGCTGCTGTCTCCTGGGACCCAAGTGTCTCCCAGAAGCCCGGGGGGCAGCGGCAAGTGGCGTAGATACCCATGGGTGGCGTGGGTATTTATGCCTGGAAGTGGTATTTGTGCCCCCCCGAAAGGTGCCAAATGTGACACTGGAGGGGGGGGGGGGGATTATGAAAAGTGGAAGTTCCATTTTTGTTTGGAAATCCACTTTAAGTCTGATGGTCAAACTTCAGCTTGAAAGACCAGTTTATACAGTGTCTGGATCATTATTCTTCACTTTCTACAAAAAGTGAGGTCTGGATGAGAGTCCCTAGGAGACTCTAGGAGAGATACAGGGTTACCCATATATTATTATTATTATCGATATTGATATTAATTGTTGATTTATATAGCAGCAACAGTTTGCGCAGTGCTTTACAACATGATGGCAGACAGTACAGTTGCATTTCAATTGAATACAGAGGGAATCAGAGGGCCCTGCTTGTTAGAGCTTACAGTCTAAAACATATAAATGCTTGTTATGAGACTGCTGGACACATTACTGTCTGGCTAATCTTTACTGATCAATTGAGTTATCATAGTCAGTTACTATCTTTCTCTAGTGATAAGGATAGTACATTAGGTGTATGCTTAGTACATTGGCAGCCATGCTAGAGCGAGTCATCTGTCTGCGTGGGCTAATTTTGTTTTTGAACAATAGTTAATATTTTTCATATGACATATTAGGCCTAAGGATACCTTGAGCCAAAGGCATACTTTTTGGTATAAAGTGCAAACCCCCTTGTATTATATCTATGTTGTATTTTAAATAGTATAAAATTAAACGTTATCTTCCAGCTGTAGATAATATTATCTTTATCTCACACCAACAAAGTAGTGATACTGTAGCTGAAGGTAACAGACCTTCAGTTTAGTCACCTAAACCTTTTCAGTCATCACAGACCAAACTGTGGCAGGGTAAACCCTAGCAATCAGGCGGATGGGGGGGGGGGTTGTTTGCTGCTCCCCCCAAAACAAATGGAGCACCAGCCGCCACTGGTTTGGATACACTTTAAAAAATACTTTTGGCACCTGAATTCAATGCAAGTCATTACTCTTCATAACTCTAATGCCGTGTACACATGGCCGGACTTTTCGACAGCAAAGGTCCGACGGAACGAATCTGTGGGACAATTTGACCATGTGCAGGCTCCATCGGACCTTTGCTGTCAAAAAATCAGACGGACTTTAGATTTAGGACATGTTTCAAATCTTTCCGACTCGAGTCTGGTCGAAAAATCCATTCGCCTGTATGCTAGTCTGACGGACAAAAACCTAGGGCAGCTATTGTCTACTGGCTATGAACTTCTTTATTCTAGTCCGGTCATACGTCATCACGGTCAAATCCGTCGGACTTTGGTGTGATTGTGTGTGGCCAAGTCAGTCCGTTCTGAAAGTCCGTCGCAACTCCACTGAAAGGTCTGTCAGGAAGACCGTCTGCCGGAAAGTCCGGTCGTGTGTACAGCATAAGTGTACCCAAAAAGTTTTGCCTGCTGAGTTACAGGCATGCATATAATATCTTAGGCCCCTTGCAACCAGCTGTTTCAATCAAATCTGCCTGCCAATTTATTTAGGCAGATGTGAAAAAAGCTGAGTGTTAAAGATGATACCCACTGGCCAAATTTCGCCTGGTATTGGCCGGTTCAACAGGAACAATCGACCAGTGTGTACAGCAGCCTGTCTGACAGAAGGCGGCCTAATGACCAGATACTGTTGAACAAACATGCTGGAAAACCAGAAGCCTACCAGCATCCATTCAATGGTTGTGAGCGCTGATCGTTCTCCTGTCAGAACACAATTGCACAGCAGGGAACATCACTGTATTACCATCATTTGTGGTCAACCAATTTGGGGTAAAGCGATTGGTCTGTTTAGTGTGTACACAGCATTAATCTATAGGCATGCTGATGTAAACAGATTTGCATCTGTTAGCATCTGATTGCCTCAAAGTCTATCTAGGTCAGAGAACAATTCAAAAGGTTTGCATCCTTTTCTGTTGGTGATGGAGGTAAAAGAAAATAGACGCATGCACTTCTGTTTACAGCAGTCTGTCAGACCTAACACGGGTCTGTTAAAGAGGGATTCCACCTAAAAAAAAATATTAAAAGCCAGCAGCTATAAATACTACAGCTGCTGACTTTTAATAAATGGACACTCACCTGTCCCGGGTTCCAGCGATGCCGGCAGCCGGGGCAGATCGATCGCTCGGCTCTCGGCTGCTGCCGTCACCATTCTAGGTGAGGGAATCGGGAAGTGAAGTGAATCGGCTTCACTTCCCGGTTCCCTACTGCGCATGCGCAAGTCGCGCAGCGCAATAGGAATTGTCTGCGCTGTCACTGGGACCCGTGTGTGTCCCAGCAGACAGCGCGGCAGGACAGGAAATGACATAGACTCCCACGGGAGTCTATGCCCGGAAGTGGGTGTAAATACCTGTCTTCAGGTATCTCCACCCCCCCCCCTGTAAGGTGCCAATTGTGACACCGGAGGGGGGGAGGGTTCCGATCAGCGGAAGTTCCACTTTAGGGTGGAACCCCGCTTTAAGCTCTGTTTATCCTCCATTACAAAATGGATGAATAATCTGAAAAAAAACATGGATGTGTCCCATATTAAACAATTGTCCACAGTGGAAGATTTCTCCTCTATTCCTATTCTAGTGACAACACAGAAGTGTGGATTTTTCTTACTAAGGTAGGCCATACACGGTGCAAATTTATATTCTGCAACCACGGGTTGCAGGAAAGACATGATTCACCCATCAACACAGACAGTGCTAACAGAGGAATCCCTCCTGCTGAACTGTTGTTCCAGCGGGGGGCAGACTGGGGAAGCCATCTCCGCTGGGAGAAGACAGTGATTATAATCGTAATGCCACGTACCCACGACCGGACTTTCCAGCAGAAAAGGTCTGATGGAATCATTTGATCATATATTCCGATCGTGTGTGGGCTTCATCTGACTTTTTTTTTAAAAAATTCTGAGGGACCTAGAAATAGAACAGAACATGTTTTACATTTTTCTGACGGATTCAATTCCTATCGGGAAAACCTTTTCGTCTGTATGCTATTGCGACGGACCAAAAATGACACAAGGGCAGCTACTGGCTATTGGACTTCCTTTTTCTAGTCCCGTCATATGTCATTGTGCTCTAAACGAACAGACTTTGGTGTGATCGTGTGTAGGCAAGTCCGTTTCAGTGGAACACCATCGGAAAGACCGTCAGAGTTTATTCTGATGGAATAAACGGCCATGTGTACGTGGCATAAGAGAATCCGGCAGGCTGGTGGTACCCAAGTTGATCAAATTATCATTAACGGTTTGAATCTCGGTCGAGCGGTTCGAACCGTGTATGGCCAGCCTTACTCTGCAATTGACAAAAAATCACCATAACATATAGAGAGGAGGATCTCTGTAATGGAGACAACAGGCAAAAAAAAAACTGACAGGGATTCCAGCTTTTCACCATGTCATTCAAAACTATATAAAAATAAAAGTTTTAGCTTTAGATATAAATTGGTCCAATGATTAGAACAACATTGCATTTTCAATACTAGAGTATCTCCTCTCATTTGTTCTGCTTTTGTTTTACTGTTGACACATTTGTCATTTTAGTCATTGTAGCAAGGTACATTTTTAGATAGCATTATATGAGCTCTAGAGTCAAGCTGGAAGCACAGATACAAAGTCCTTAAGTGTGATACAACCCATTACAATAGATAAAGTCATAGTTCAAAGACTGCTCAGTTGAGGACACGTCATTTACTGGAGATTGTTCAATTATGTGGCAGAGTAAATTGACAAAACTGGTCCACATTTTATATAAACAGCTATAAAGCATATCCTTTAAAATACATTCCTACAAGAAAATATTTACTAATATTCTTTACAAAGAAGCTCGAAGTCCCATATAGAAATTGTATTTGTCATAGTATTTAAGATTGCTATGGAGCTAAATAAAATTTCTGGTTTGGTCAACCATTTTAGGGTAAAGGTGAACACTCAAAGAAATCCATAATGAGATTGCTAAAACTGGCCATACGCAAGCAGACCTTTTTATTTTTATATCTGACCAGATTTTATTGGATTAACGTGTTAATACACAACAGGCTTCATTTATAAAAGTGTCCAAAGCACCCTACCTAGAACCATAATCACAATGTCCTTACGCCAGTATGGGAGCATAAGCGGAAGAATCTGATTGTTGACATGGAGAAGACAGTTTGTCTGAACCAATATAAGATGATAATTGTCAACCATTCGTCAGCTTTTTCATCCCCTCTGATTATTTTTGGGGAGGTTGCCATTGGTTGTATCTTCAGCAATTAATATTAGGCAGCGCAAGAATTGCTATTTTATATGAATACCATTTATGGTTCTGGCCCATATACACAACGAACTGTTAACTTTAACTCAACTTATAAATGAAAAAGCCAATCTGGTTTTCCAATTGACATTTATTATTTTTTTAAATATGTGTTTTCTTTCCATAGGTTAAAACCCTATATATGTACCAGAATGAACCCACCATCCTTGCAAACATTAAGAGAGGCTTGGCAAGTCTTTTCCAAATACAGTTCAGTTCCGGTACAGTGACAGAGGTAATAGTTTTGTCATATGTGGGCAGTTAGCACAAGTGGCAGCTTGTGACCCAGTAGGATGTTAGTCAGGCCATGAAAAGTCCTTTGCGGTGAGATTCCATTGTAGGTCATCTCCTGTGCCTGCTGAGGTTTGTGGGTGTCTGTAAAGCAGTACATGGAATGAGAAGAATCATATTCTGCTTGTGGGTAGAAAAACTATGAAGTGTGTAGGTTTGTACAGGAAATATGGCATCTGTTTCATGATAAATACTTTTATTTTTCTGCATCTCATCAACATAGAATAGTTACCATACACTGACATGCAGTAGATTGTGTTCTCTGAATTTAAAAATAATTAGTTTTTCTGAATTTTAAACCTATACAATGTAAGCTATGACTCAATGTATGTGAAATTACTTCTACAAAAGTAATTATTGATATTCTTCTGTATTGAATTAGGTATGTTCTGTCTTGCAGTTTTTACAAAACGGCATAAACTATATCTAAATACAAATACAAAATATATAATATATTGCAGCTTACAAGTCCTTATATGTGGTACCTGCATTCGTTTTCTCTTTTTTTACGCAAATACAGAAAAAATACCCATGGATCCTGATAGAACTCCATTGTCCTTGTAACTTAACCACTACAATACAGGGCACTTTCACCCCCTTCCTTCCCAGCCCAATTTTCAGCTTTCAGCGCTCTAGCGCTTTCAGTGACAATTGCGCGGCCATGCTACACTGTACCCAAATGAAATTGTTATCATTTTGTTCGCACAAATAGAGCTTAATTTTGGTGTTATTTATTCACGACTCCGTTTTTTTTTTTTTTGCAATATAAGCGCAAAAATAGCGAAAATTTGGAAAAAAACAATATTTTCTTTTTTCTATTTGAAAAGAAATCCAATAAAATCAAATTTTGTCATAAATTTAAGCCAAAATGTATTCTGCTACATGTTTTTGGTAAAAAAAAATCCGTTAAGTGTATAATAATTGGTTTGTGTGATCACGGACATATGTACGCAAATGATCATGTACATATGTGTGCAGGTGATCACGTACATATGTGTGCAGATAATCATTGGGACATGTGATTTTAGTGGGACATATGTGGGGGACATGTTTTTATTATTAGGGACATGTGTTTTTATTATTTGGGGACATGTGTGTTTTGGGGACATATGTGGGGACTGTGTTTGTACTGTGTGGTGTGTTGTGTGTTTACACTACACTGATGATCAGTGAGTAAAAAGCTGTAAAAAGCAGCCCATACTCACTGATCATCAGCCGGCTGCAGCGTTCTGCTCTCCTCTCCTCAGCGGTGACTTCCGTGTGAGGAGAGGAGAGCCGATTGCCTAGCAACCGGCTGTTTGTTTACATCACATGACGGCCGTGATTGGACACGGCCGTCATGTGATCAGGAGGGCCAATCACAGAGCCCTCCTGCCGATCTGAGATGTGCCGTGTCCGGGTGACACGGGCACATCGGGATCGCGCCGCTGCGCGGGCGCGCGCGCGCGCGATCCCGCTACTCCTGAAGGACGTTCCTGAACGTCCTATCAGGAGTAGACGCTCCCACCCGGCCGTATATATGCATTGGCCGGGTGGGAAGTGGTTAATCTGCTCTGAACTAAGGTCTCAAACACTCTCCCTCCCCAAATATCTTCTGTAAACTCTTCCCCCTATGTAATAGCGATAAAGAGGTGAAGGTGTTTGTAGTCCAAATTGAGGCCGGCCATAGATGGAGCGAATTTCTTTCCTGCAATGACAGACAGTGTTAACAGTGGAATACCTCCTGCGGAGCAATTGTATTCTCATGGCAGGGGAAGCCATCCCCGTTGGGAGAACACAGTGATTATTGCTAGTGGCTATGCCAGCCAATAGCGATAATCACATGTAATATCCGGCAGGCTGGTTGTACACAAGTTAATTAATCTATCAACTTGGGTACGTTCAGCCGGCCCATACATGGTTCATACCAACTATGGACAGCTTAACCACTTGACCACTGGGCACTTAAACACCCTTAATAACCAGACCAATTTTCAGCTTTCAGTGCTCTCACAATTTGAATGACAATTACTCGGTCATGCAACACTGTACCCATCTGAAATTTTCGTCCTTTTTTT
Source organism: Lithobates pipiens (assembly GCF_037356315.1). Taxonomy (NCBI): domain Eukaryota; kingdom Metazoa; phylum Chordata; class Amphibia; order Anura; family Ranidae; genus Lithobates; species Lithobates pipiens. The sequence continues at coordinate 270,607,119 of NW_027507718.1, forward strand.
CCCACAAATAGAGCTTTCTTTTGGTGGTATTTGATCACCTCTGCGTTTTTTATTTTTTGTGCTATTAATGAAAAAATACCGAAAATTTTGTAAAAAAAAGCATTTTTCTTCATTTCTATTAAAATTTTTTGCAAATAAGTAATTTTTCTTCATAAATTTGGCCAAAAATGTATACTGCTAAATGTCTTTAGTAAAAATAACCCAAATTAGTGGATATTATTTATTCTGCGTGAAAGTTATAGGGTCTACAAGCTATGGTGCCAATCACTGAAAATGTATCAATTTGATCACAGCTGATGTACTGACAGTCTATCTCATTTCTGGAGACCCTAACAAGCCAGTAATGTACAAAAACCCCCCAAATGACCCCTTTTTGGAAAGTAGACATTCCAAGGTATTTAGTACGTGGCACGGTTAGTTTTTTGAAGTTGTAATTTTTTCCCACAATTCTTTGCAAAATAAAGATTTTTTTTATTTAAATTTTTTTTCACACCAAATTGTCATTTTACCAGGCTATTTCTCTCACACGGCATATACATTCCACAAATGAAACCCCAAAATACATTCTGCTGCTCCTCCTGAGTACGGTGATACCACATGTGTTAGACTTTTACACAGCCTGGCCACATACACAAGTCCAACATTGAAGTAGCAACTTCAGGCGTTCTAGGAGCATAAATTACACATCTAATACCTCAACCACCTATTACACTTATGAAGGCCCTGGAGCACCAGGACAATGGAAACGCCCACAAAGTGACCCCATTTTGGAAAGCTAACACCCAGGTGGGCACTGATGGGCACAGGTGGGCACTGATGGACACAGGCGCCACTGATGGACACAGGCGGCACTGATGGACACAGGCGGCACTGATGGGGCACTGCAGTGGCACAGGTGGCACTGATGGGCGCAGGTGGCACTGATGGGCGCAGGTGGCACTGATGGGCACAGGTGGCACTGATGGGCACTATAGTGACTTTGGTGGCACTGGTGTGGCTCTGGTGGCACTGATTAGCACACAGATGGCACTGGTGGGCACAGGCGGCACTGGTGGGCACAGGCGGCACTGGTGGGCACAGGCGGCACTGGTGGGCACAGACGGCACTGATGTGGCACTGCAGTGGTGCAGATGAGCACTGATGGGCACAGATGGCACTGATGGGCACAGGTGGCACTGATGGGCACAGGTGGCACTGATGGGCACAGGTGGCACTGATGGGCACAGGTGGCACTGGTGTGGCACTGGTGTGGCACTGGTATGGCACTGGTATGCACTGTAGTGGCACTGGTATGCACTGGTATGCACTGGGGTGGCACTGGGGTGGCTCTGCTGGCACAGAGGTGGCACAGAGGTGGCACAGAGGTGGCAAAGGTGGCACAGGTCGCACAGGTGGCACAGATGTGGCACAGGTGATAGATGGCACTGGTCTGGCACTGTTCTGGCACTGTTCTGGCACTGTTCTGGCACTGTTGTGGCACTATTTGGGCACTGCTGGGCACTGCTGGGCACTCACGGTTATTTTTTATTTTCACTGGAATGTTCTCCTCTCCTCTCCCGCTGCATCGGTGTGAGGAGAGGAGACTGATGACCTTAGCTTGACCCGGCAAGCCGAATTGTTTACATTTGTGATCGCTCCCTCATTGGACGGAGCGATCACGTGGTAAAGGACCGCTGCCATTGGTCCTTTACCGCGATCCGTGTTGCGCCGGGTCCCGTGAACTCGGCGAGCACGGATGTTCCGGCGTGCGCGCCCCAGGGGGCGCGCACGAACGATTCTCCGGGAGGCCGTTAATTAACGGCCTCTCAGAGATAGCAAACCGACCTATAGCCGTTAATCGGCTATAGGCCGGTTATTAAGTGGTTAAGAGAACAGCTTAGGGTGACAACACTGTTCCTCTATCAATATATTACAGTAAGTGAGTATGTCACCCCAGAACAGAAAGTGTGTTACTGACAGGGTCACCCTTTGAAAATTAAGTAAAAAAAAAAACTTAAAAAGAAAAACAAAAATAAATTAGCCATCACATGTGTACATGCATTGCAATATTATTATTTTTTTGGGTTTCATTGAAGGGAGATGTAAATGGAGCCCTTACATATAGTTGTAAATAATATACATTGCAGCAAGTGGTTTTACAAAAGTATAATGGTTTTCAGTTAGATGACATAAAGGATTTATAAGTGTCTTTGTATTTTCCAGGCTGATGTTTCTGGTAATTGTAAGATTACTTACCAGGCAAAACAAAACCAAGTGACAAAAATCAAACAACTGGACAGCTGCAAGATTTCAAAAACTGGATTCACTAATTCTAACAAGGTATTTAAGATGTCTTTAAATCTGATCAACAAATTCAAAAAATATATACTGTATATGTGATATTGATTTCAAGGCATAAAGGAAATGCTAAAAATGTATATTGTTTTCTCAGTGAACATGCTAGCAGGGCCAGTGCTACCATTAGGCAAACTATGCAGCCACCTAGGGCTCACTGCTGCCTAGGTGCACACGGCTCCTGGTTTCCCTCTGTGCCTGCATGCTCTGCAGGCTGCAGCATGTAACTAACTCACTCTCAGGCAGCTGCTCCGTATGACTGGTAGTGTAACTAGAGGTGCAGCACTCGAGCCAGCGCTAGAGGAAGCAAAGCCGATGCTTCCTGTATAGCACCACCTACTGTCACATGGGCATGACAAAGGGGGGGGGGAGCCAATGGGGGCAGCAAAATTAGGTTTTGCCTAGGGTGTCAAAAATCCTGCATGCCAGCTTTATTTGTAAACTGGATGACTTGTTTCAAAAATACACTGTACCTGGATTCACACTGCAGTTCCGCACATTAATTTGCTCAACAGGCTGCCTTACGCATCAAAAGGCACAAAAATGGTGCATACAATAGGTTTTGTGTAATGCGGTGCACTACAATGCATGACAATGCATGGCAGTGTGTTACTGTAAATTGTGGTGCACTACAATGCATGTGCATTTGCAGAGTTGCAGATTTGCAGTGCTCAAAATACAATTTTCTCAGGTTTTAAGCACATCCTTTTCATTCATCTTTATCTTTTAAATAACAAATAAATAAAAACACATCAGCAATAGGCATTTGTAGGAATCTGAATCTCTGCTGTTAAAAGAAACCTTTTACCAGACTGTGGAATCACTAATCATTGTCCCATTGATAATGTTGGATCATAAGTATATTAAAGATTTTTTTTTAATAACATCTGACAAAGACTGAATGGCAAGCATAAGTATTCATAGTTGATTAATTATACTGTATATTCACAATCAATTCACTAGATATACTGTAGGTGTTTGAGTGTGAGGCTCGATCTTTACCACCATCATTTTAGCCTGTTTCTTCACCTCTTAGCAGTCATTTACTAACCACTTTTGTGATCGTATCTGAGGGTAGTGGCTTAGTTTTTGGGCATAGTGGGCAAAGTTTTGACACACACACAGAGTGCCATAGAACTAATTTGCTTCCCAACATTTTATAGGGTGCAGATGAACACATTTATGAAGTTTTGTTCTTAAAGTGTATCTCTACTTTGCTAAGACAAACAATCCTCCGATAGCTCTAAAGAGCAGGGCCCACTGATTCGTTCTGCATTGAATTGTATTGTACAGTAACTGTACAATACATGTGCCCTCATGTTGTAAAGCACTGCACAAACTATTGGCGCTATATAAATCCTGTATAATAATAATAATAGTCGATTACATACATTTAACAAGTTCTACCTGCAACTAAAAGCTATTTCAGATTAGTTCTGTATACCAACTCATCTGGTTCAAAGTATTTGATGGAGGGGGCATTATTGTGTGGGGTTGTTTTTCAGAGGTTGGGCTTGGCCCCTTAGTTCAAGGGAACTCTTAGGCCCTGTACACACAATAGGATTTTCCGACAACAAAACCATGGATTTTTTTTCAAAGGATCTTGGCTCAAACTTGTCTTGTATACACACGGTCACACAAATGTTGTCGGAAATTCCGAACGTCAAGAACGGGTGACGTACAACACGTACGACAAGCTGAGAAAAATGAAGTTCAATAGCCAGTGCGGCTCTTCTGCTTGATTCCAAGCATTCATTTACTTTTGTGCACCGTACTTATGTACACACGCTCAGAATTTCCGATAACAAGTTTTATTGTTGGAAAATTTGAGATCCTACTATCAACTATTTGTTGGCGGAAATTCCGACAACAAATGTTCTATGGAGCATACACCCAGTCGGACTTTCCTACAACAAGCTCACATCCAACATTTGTTGTTGGAAAATCCTATCATGTGTACAGAGCATTAAGGCATCAGCATACGCATTGTGGATAATTTCATGCTCCAAACTTTGTACGAACAGTTTGGGGATGGCCCCTTCCTGGTCCAACATGACTGCACACCACTGCACAAAGCAAGGTCCATAAGACATGGATGAGTGAGTTTGAGGTGGAGGAACTTGATTGGCCTGCACAGAGTTCTAACCTCAACCTGATAGAACACCTTTGGGATTAATTAGAGTGGAGACTGCGAGCCAGGCCTTCTCGTCTACATCAGTGCCTGACCTCACAAATGCGCTTCTGGAAGAATGGTCAAACATTCCCATAGACACACTCCTAAACCTTGTGGATAGCCTTCCCAGAAAAGTTGAAGCTGTTATAGCTGCAAAGGTTGGGTCAACTCAATGAAGTGTGTATATCAGTGTTTCTCAACTCCAGACCTCAAGGCGCACCAACAGGTCATTTTTTCAGGATTTCCCTCAGATGAAACGGCTGTGGTAATTATTAGGCAGTGAAACTGATTAAATTACCTGTGCAAAATAATTGAAAGCATGAAAACATGACTTGGGGTGCCTTGAGGTCTAGAGTTAAGAAACACTGGTGTATGTATATATTTTGTGACAGTACAGTTCCCTGTCCTAGTAATTGTCGCCCAGGGTTCTCAAATAGGCAGGTTGAGGGGCTCCAGGAGTATTTAATGTGGAGGAATCTGTCTTATCAGTTTCCTCCAAAGTTTGTAAAATACACTTGGGGACCTGGAGCCCGGAGATTCCATAGCGTTATGGGTGGGATGGAATCTCCAATCCTGGGACTGGGTTTTTGGAACAGCCTGGAGTCTGGCTGGTTGATTGAGCAGGTGGGTCCTGGGCTTATAGCAAAGTTAGGATTAGGGTTCTGGGCTCCACCCAGAGAGACAGGAGGTCTCCAGGAGTCCAGAGAGTGCAGGTGTGCACTAGAGATAGCCAGAGACCCAAGTCTGAGGATCAGAGCAGTGAGGGGCTTCTTTTTAGATAGACACTGTGTGTGTTAAAGCTGTGCGCATCTGAGACAAATGAGAGCCTGAAGTGGAAGGCCTGAGCAGCAAGGAAGCTGAAAAGAGGTACAGTAGTTGTGCGGGAACCCTGTTATAAGGCCAAGAGAGCTGAATTGTAAAGCCTAGGTGGCAGTGCTGCTGAAGAGAGCCAGGTGGCTTGGCATTTTTCATGTATTTTTTTTGGCAGAAGAACCCCTGTGTGGGCAACCAAGTGCATGTGTGAACTTTATGTTGTTCCTTTTTAATAAAAGTGGGCTACCATGCCCTTAAACGAAAGTTCCTGTTCGCAGTGAACTTACTGAAAAGGCATCTGCCACTGAGTTAAACATCCCCCAATGTTACAATTTATACCTGTGTGTGTGTGTGTGTGTGTGTGTGTGTGTGTGTGTGTGTATGTATATATATATATATATATATATATATATATATATATATATATAGACAGCTTCAAGACTCTTCATATATGGAGAAAATAGTCGCATGCATTGCTCAAGTGTGAGTTTGGCCCATTCTTCCACACAAACAGTCTTCAAATCTTGAGGGTTCCATAGGCCTCTTCTATGAACTCTGATCTTTAGTTCTTTCCATAGATTTTCTATTGAATTCAAGTCAGGTGGTTGGCTGGGCCATTCTAGCAGCTTTATTTTCTTTCTTTGAAACCAATTGAGAGTTTCCTTGGCTTTGTGTTTGGGATCATTGTCTTGCTGAAACGTCCACCCTTGTTTCAACTTCATCATCCTGGTAGATGGCAGCAGATTTTTATCAAGAATATCTTGGTACATTTTTCCATTTCCTCCTTCCTTCAATGACATGAAGTTTGCCAGTACCGTATGCTGAAAAACAGCCCCAGACCATGATGTTCCCACCTCCAAACTGTTGGTATGGTGTTTTTGGGGTGATGTGCAGTGCCATTTAACCTCCAAACATGGTGTATTATGGCATCCAAAGAGTTCAATTTTGGTTTCCTCTGATCAGAATATTACACAGGCTTGTCTAAATGTTTTGCAGCAAACTTTAAATGCGCTTCAACATGCTTTTTCTTCAGCAACAGAGTCTTGCGTGGTGAGCGTGCATAGAGGCCACGACGGTTGCGTGCATTACTTGTTTTCTTTGAAACAATTGTACCTACTAATTCCAGGTCTTTCTGAAGGTCTCCACAATCATTCTGATCATTCATTTCACTCCTCTGTCAGAAATCTTGCGAGGAGTACCTGGGCATGGCCAGTTTATAGGGAAATTATGTTCTTTCCACTTTTGGATTATGGCCCCAACAGTGCTCACTGGAACATTCAGAAGTTTAGAAATCCCTCTGTAACTAATGCCATCAGTATGTTTTGCAACAATAAGATTGCAGAGGCCTCAAGGGAGCTCTTTGCTTTTACCCATCATGAAATGTTTCTTGTGTGACACCTTGGCTACCTTTTTATAGGCCATCAGTTGAGACTGAACCAACTGATATTCATTTGCACTGTCAAGGGACAGGATTGCTTTCTAATTACTGTTAGTTTTAAGCTGGTGTCTTGGCTTTCCATGTCCTTTTGCACCTCCCTTTCTTCATGTGTTCAATACCTTTTCCCTGTATCATTCCATTTATTACACATAACTTATTCATTTATGAACTTATTTGTTTTGGTTTCTTTGCATGTATGGATTGCATGGGTTGTTAAAGACATGTGGTGAAAATGTCATATCAATAGCACCTTTCGAAATATATTTATCTAGAAAAATTGTGACGCATGCCATGCTTTTCAATACTTATATATTTACAGTGCCTTGCGAAAGTATTCGGCCCCCTTGAACTTTTCAACCTTTTGCCACATTTCAGTCTTCAAACATAAAGATATAAAATGTTTATTTTTTGTGAAGAATCACCAACAAGTGGGACACAATTGTGAAGTGGAACGAAATCTGTTGGATTTTTGAAACTTTTTTAACTAATAAAAAAAATGAAAAGTGGGGCGTGCAAAATTATTCGGCCCCCTTGTGTTAATACTTTGTAGAGCCACCTTTTGCTGCGATTACAGCTGCAAGTCGCTTGGGGTATGTCTCTATCAGTTTTGCACATCGAGAGACTGAAATTCTTGCCCATTCTTCCTTGCAAAACAGCTTGAGCTCAGTGAGGTTGGATGGAGAGCGTTTGAGAACAGCAGTTTTCAGCTCTTTCCACAGATTCTCGATTGGATTCAGGTCTGGACTTTGACTTGGCCATTCTAACACCTTGATACGTTTATTTGTAAACCATTCCTTTGTAGATTTTGCTGTATGTTTGGGATCATTGTCTTGTTGGAAGATAAATCTCCGTCCCAGTTTCAGGTCTTTTGCAGACTCCAACAGGTTTTCATCCAGAATGGTCCTGTATTTGGCTGCATCCATCTTCCCCTCAATTTTAACCATCTTCCCGGTCCCTGCTGAAGAAAAGCAGGCCCAAACCATGATGCTGCCACCACCATGTTTGACAGTGGGGATGGTGTGTTGAGGGTGATGAGCTGTGTTGCTTTTACGCCAAACATATCGTTTTGCATTGTGGGTAAAAAGTTCGATTTTGGTTTCATCTGACCAGAGCACCTTCTTCCACATGTTTGGTGTGTCTCCCAGGTGGCTTGTGGCAAACTTTAGACGAGACTTTTTATGGATATCTTTGAGAAATGGCTTTCTTCTTGCCACTCTTCCATAAAGGCCAGATTTGTGCAGTGTACGACTGATTGTTGTCCTATGGACAGACTCTCCCACCTCAGCTGTAGTTCTCTGCAGTTCATCCAGAGTGATCATGGGCCTCTTGGCTGCATCTCTGATCAGTCTTCTCCTTGTCTGAGCTGAAAGTTTAGAGGGACGGCCAGGTCTTGGTAGATTTGCAGTGGTCTGATACTCCTTCCATTTCAAAATGATCGCTTGCACAGTGCTCCTTGGGATGTTTAAATCTTGGGAAATCTTTTTGTGTCCAAATCCGGCTTTAAACTTCTCCACAACAGTATTACGGACCTGCCTGGTGTGTTCCTTGGTCTTCATGATGCTCTCTGCGCTTTCAACAGAACCCTGAGAATATCACAGAGCAGGTGCATTTATACAGAGACTTGATTACACACAGGTGGATTCTATTTATCACCATCAGTCATTTAGGACAACATTGGATCATTCAGAGATCCTTGCTGAACTTCTGGAGTGAGTTTGCTGCACTGAAAGTAAAGGGGCCGAATAATTTTGCACGCACCACTTTTCAGTTTTTTATTTGCTAAAAAAGTTTAAAATATCCAATAGATTTCCTTCCACTTCACAATTGTGTCCCAATTGTGATTCTTCACAAAAAATTTTAATTTTATATCTTTATGTTTGAAGCCTGAAATGTGGCAAAAGGTTGAAAAGTTCAAGGGGGCCGAATACTGTATATATATGTGTGTGTGTGTGAACACCTATTTTATTTGGAGGTACCCTTTAGTAATTGTGGTAATAGTTTGTATAACATAGGTTATCACCTTGTATTTCTAATAGGTTCTGGGTGTTTCTAACAAAGACACGTCTAGTACAATTTATCTCATTGAAGAAGACAATGTTAAATCTGTGCTATCTGAAGAAAATCATGTGCTGACACTCAATGTACATGAAACAATTGCAGCCAAAATACTATGCAGGTCAGTCTTCCCCTTTTTTTCCTTTTTATTCTTCTTTGGTGAAAGGCGACAAAGTGTAAAAAAAAAAAGTGTAAAACGAGAAAGACCACATGCAAAAAGACAATGCCACATACGGTACTTATTGCAGAGAATAAAAAGATAATTTCTACTGTTTTGCAACTGAGTAGAGTGCAGTGATATGCATGTTTTGTAATGGCAGCAGCAATGGCCTTATTCAATTAAGAGGTCTTATTCCTAGGTGCAGTAACCCATAACAATAATAAAAATCAAGCAGAATTCCTTCTAATGAAATCAGACCAGAAGACAATGGATTCTGATTGGCTGTAATGGATTACTGCATTTAAAGCAGATCCTGTACAAAAAATGTAAGATGAGCTTATTAGATCGGAATCCCCTGCATGTGTAAAAAAACATTGCTGCATATAGGTAGCTTAAAACTGTACCTGTAAAGAAATAGGTAAGGTTATAAACTTAGCTTAGTGCAGCCTTCTTCTCATGGCGCCAAGGCAAGGGTGATGTCACACTCCTTCAATGGAGATCCGGTGGAATCCAGAGTAGCCCAAATCTCAAGAATAGATGCTCTTGCCATGGTGTCCTCTTAGGATACTCATCATTCCCCATGAATTAAGCCAGAAGGATAATGAGGTCACCACTCACCACCAAATTACTTTTTTTAATGCCATGTGACAGTAGCATTGATGGGCACTGATAGGTGCCACTGATGAGGTGTGGACCATGTCAGTACTTTGTTTTTTGTTTTGCTTTTCTAATTTTTTTTTTTTTTGTACAACTTATATATTTTTTGTTATTTTTTTTACAATGCTTTCTTTTTTTTTGGAGGGGGGGGGGGGGGGGGAGGACAGTGTCATTGTTTATTTTATTTTTTTATTATTATTTTCTACAATTCTACATTCCCCAGTCCCTTTCTCTGCAGGAGACAGAGGCTCCTGTTCATTCATGAACCAAAGCATCCTAAACACAGTTTACGATGCTCAGTTATGAATGGACAGATTCAGTGATCACTCTGTGCATTCGGAAAAGGAAGGAGCTGGTAAATGACATATATACCAGCTCGTTCCATCCTGACAGATCTGGGGCAGGGGGACATGGAGGGGGAGCGGAGGAGGACACAGATGGGGAGCATAGGGGGAGCGGAGAAGGACGCGGTGGGGGAGTGGAGAGGGACACGGAGTGGGGGCGGAGAAATAACCCAGAAGGACACGGGGGGAGCGGAGGGGGAGCAGTGGAGGACATACCGGGGGACCTTAGGTGCACGTAGGAGAAAACAGAGGAGGGCACAGGGGTCAGTCAGGGATGATCGGTGTGGCGGTGGGAGCCATTAAAAAGCACTGATCTCCCTATATAGATTTCATTAAAGCAGCTAAAAGCTGCGGAGGGGGAAAGGAGGAAAAGCAGCTGTCAGCTGCTTTATCTGAAATCTATACATGCGTGTAATAGCCCCCATCGCTGCACCGATCATCCCCTGACTGCCCAGGTATCAGATTAGGGATTGGAGCATTTGCATGAGTACAAGTACTAGTGCAAATGCTTGGTATCGGCACTGATACCGATACTGGTATCAGTGCAACCCTACAACCTGCAACACCCTATATTCATGTAAACCTCTCTGTCAGTATATATTTGTATATGCATCCTGCAATCAGTTGCTAACTATTTTTTATTTATTTTTTCCAAATATGCAGACAAAAGCTTGAACTGAAGGCTGTTGAAGCTGGACCAAAGGAAGTAGCAGGAAAGCAGATAGCCAATGTAGTCAAAGGGCTTGATCCCAAATACATGGCTATTCCCCTAGTGGCTGATCCAATAAAATCAGAATGTAAAAATTGTCCTGTGGTGAGTAAACTCTTTGTATCGTTAATTATAACTTTTTCCTAAAATATTATTTTTAGAAAAAAAAAAGTAGTCAATTTTGTAATTTATTTAACTCTGTTTCCTATCAGCTTTTGAAGCAATGGCAGACCATTCGTAAAAACTTGGAACCTGAAAATCTTTCAAAAGCCACTGCGGCTCACAGCTTTCTGTCACTAATTCAAGGTATTCGTAGAGCTAAGAAGTCAGATATTCTAACACTTCTTAGATCAGAGAAAGAAGATGTGCTGTGAGTACTAGTTTATATGTATTGTTCTAATTTTATGTTACTTTTAAAACTGTAACACGAAGGACTGCTCCTCCAGGGCACCTAGGAGTCAGATCTTCATGTAGTTGTTCTGCATGAGCAGTCATAGCAGAAGCTGGAAACATCTGAAGCAAGAATAAGAACAATATTTGTATATACCAGGCCACCCACTATTTCATAAGGGGACGGCCCTTTGGATTCTACTTAGTCTCATGGTATACAGAAAAAAAAAAAACACAATGGTATGGATCCTGGGAGTGTTGTGAATAAGGTGCCTTATTAAATGAGGGGAGATGCTTCAAAAATGTACATGCCAAAAAAACACCAAAGGAAAATGCACCTACAAATGCTATCGATTTCAATACAAAATTGTATTTATCAGACATACAATACATGTAAAAAACAAGCATGACAAAGATGGGAAACCCCTACCCCACATATACATCTCCCCCCTGGCCCCCCACCCAACACAACCCATCCCACTCTGCACAACCCATCCCACTCTGATCTCCCCAGATCCTGGCCCCCAAAATCGCTGTCAACCCTCTATTCCCCATTCCAGTGAATATGCACCCCCTTCTGTTGGTAACAGATCCGGTTGTATCAGTTAACTGTGTGAAGTGTTCTGTAGACTGAATGGCTAAATGTCTGCAATGAAAGTAAGTCTGCCTGCTTATTTGCCTGGTTCGACCATCTGCAAGTGAACCCATGCCTAATCCACTCAAACCAATGTCAATGTAAACCACCAACAAATGGGAGTTGTAAATGGACAACAAGGGGTTGCAGTGGCATATACCAATGCGATATTGGCAGGTCTATGGACTTGTTGATTTGGGTGATGAGCGTGTATCACAATAAACAATACTATTAGGTTGTCATCCAAAGTGTACATACATGGGTTGGTGTCCTGTCATAGTATAGGGACCTATCATACCATGCTGATTGGTAATCCCATAAATATAGTTCTCATACACGCTTCCATTGACTCTCTTTTGGTCTACCCTGCTGAACAGTGATGTCAGATATCTCTCAGCAGATGATTGACCTTCACAGGGAGATGGTGCTAATGAGAGATCTATATCCAACCATCTGCATGTGTATAGACTTCCCAATAGTGTGCACATGGATTTGTTGGAAATAAAAGACAACAGATTGACATGTATGAATACAGACTTTCAAACCATATGTATCATGTGTATGTCTGAATGTGTATGTCTCCCTAGTAAATGCACTGCATCTAAAAGTGAGCCCAGATTGAAAAAGAGTGTTGGCCGAGTCTAGGTTGTAGAAGATATTTCCAGTCTGTAATTGACAGTGGTAGTCCGTTGTCCCAACACCCTCTATTGTCGGCCACCAAAAAAAAGTTGATGTTAAAAATTGGATCGATTTCTGTCCAACTATAAACAATGTTCATCTGTTAAAAAAATAAAAAAATTGACCGCTCACCACTTACGATCACTTGTTGCTGTAAATGAATCTCCACAATATAAGAGAAGGCTGATTTTAGATGCTAAACGCTGATAGTTGTAGTTCTTTCAAAGCATTTGCTTCCTTGCAGATTCTTAGACAGCTGTATAGCACTGTGTAGATACCTTCAACCTTTCTCTAGAGTAGAGATGCATACCCACATGGATTCACTGTTTCCAGCAGGTGATCAACATAGCTGGGATGAAAACAACCTGTGGACCTTGAGGGAGGCCAAGTGTACTCCTCCAGCTACGCATTTTGCCCCTGTCACCGACTGGGGCTTCGTCTGGGCATATGAGGGGGTTGAATGGAAGATACAGAAGATGCTACACCCCTGCTTTTTTGATAAGTGTGCCACAAGGAAAGAGGGAATTGCAAAAATAAATTTTATGGTCTAGTGCATCCATAACTAATACCAAATGCACACTTCTGCTACATGGATGTGGTAATCCAACCTAGCTACTTTCCATTACACCCTCAGACCTCAAAATATTCCATAGTGCAGTTTTTTTTCTCCAAATTCTGGAGAGTTAATCACCTACAGTGGCTCTTTTGATGGAATGCTTTGTAGTGGTGTTCATGTGTATGTTCACCTGCTATGGGAAAGGGTTCCACATACTGTTGGATTTTTTTATTTTTCATTATGGGGGATGTAACAGAAGGTACGGCATACAATGTGGAGGGCAACAGCCAAACTTCAAGTCCTAAGTCACAATAGAATCAGGAATTATGGTGGGAAGATCTCACTATCCAAGTAACCAATACATATAGGTAGCCATATGCAGACCAGCAGGCTTCACGAATGATAAGATCACTTTTTGGTGGACTTATCCTAAAATGCATTCATTGGTGTTCATTGATCTCTGTGAATAGCAAAGGCAATTTTTTAATTACACATTTGTTTAGTCTACATCTAGAATTATTAGTTGTAAGATGGACACTGTTTGTCAGTCTTTTCTAAAGTAATGGCATCTATCTGTTGATTTCACTCAACAGGCACAAAGTTGCTATTAAATCTCTTATATCCGTGTTTGTGCAAGCCAATGTTCATGATTAAAAAAGGATAAATCCTGCAATGTGTTTGAATGATTTTTATTACCAGTGACTCTACATAAAAAAATCTGCTTTCATTATTTTAAGCCAACCCATTTCACGTATTTACAGTTTTGCACTGTATGCCTTGCAGTCTTCTAGCAGAAGTGCAACTTCCTAATAATTCTGGGCTTGTACATTGTAACACGTATTTTAAGGGTGAATTCTAGACAAAGAGCTAAATGTACAGCTGCAATACATATATACTGTAGGTGCTGCTTTACCTGCCAATGGATTGGAGATTTACACAGCTTTCCTAAATAATACATTCCTATCTGAAAGAACACCATACCTGCTTTTTTTTCTTTTGCGGTTAAAGAGGAGCTTCACCCTAAATGGGAAGCTCCACTCTATGCCCTTCCCTCCCTCCTTTCTTCTATTTTAGCCATTTTTTGTTTGGGGGGGGGGTACCTGGTTTTTACAGGTAAACGGTAAACGCTCCCACTTCCACTCAGATCTCCACAGCAATCATCCAGAAATTCTCTCTGCAATGGAGCTGCATGTCCTTGACAGGAGACCACTGGGAAGACAGCTGCACAACATAGGTTAGCAAGGGTTTCTAACCAACCTTCTGTTGCGCTCCTACAGGCCCTGCTAGCCTATGGTGTGCAGCTGTCCCGAGTTCTGTTGACGTTACTCCCAGGGACGCAAGATCCTCTAATCCCTGTGCTATGGCCGGCGTTCTCCTATCATGGTCCTGCAGCTCCATCACAGCCTTCTGCCACGGACTCCCACAGCCCTCACAGCCCCTCTGGTACATCCCTTCCATCAATGGTTTGGATCTTTCAACTAGCAGTTGTGTGCACAGCACCATGTTATGCCCCGTACACACGACCAGACTTTTCAACATCAAAAGTCTGACGGAATGATTCCGGCAGACTATTCGAACGTGTGTGGGCTGCAGCAGACTTTTGATTTGCAAAAGTCTGACAGACTTTAGAAATGGAACATGTTTCAAATTTTTCTGACAGAACTCTGCCGGACCCAGTTCCTACTGAGAAATCCGCTCGTGTGTGTGCTAGTCTGACGGACTAAAACCGACGCTAGGGCAGCTATTGGCTACTGGCTATGAACTTCCTTATTCTAGTCCAGCCGTACGTCATCACGTTCGAATCCGTCGGACTTTGGTGTGATTGTGTGTGGCCAAGTCCGTTCATTCGGAAAGTCCGTCAGAACTCTGTCAGAACTCCGTCAGAACTCCGTCGAAAGTCTGTCAGACTTAGTCCCTCGAAAAGTCTGGTCGTGTGTACGCGGCATAAGACTTTTAATTGCCCTTTAATTAAAGCATGATTTCAACTAGATTTCCTTGTCTCCGGTGGACCCTGGGCTCTGGTTAGTACATCTATCCCACACAGTTTCATATGACCTCCCTGGAGCGCCTTGACTGTGTGTTTTTTATACTGTCTTTACCACTATCCCAGTGATCACACCGAGGCAGCCCAGCCAAGTCCACATACCACCTTCTCTTGCTGCTGATATGGATACACATTGTGATACTGCAGTATAGCACCTTACATTCTTCTATATTAGGGGAATAGTTTTACCTCTCATTATGCTAGAGCAGTTGTTCCCAACTTGGGACATGAGTATCCCCAGGGGTACTAGCCAAGGCATGTAAGGGTATGCAAACATAAAATATAAGAATTGCAGAAAAAGGCAGTGGTGCACCTGTGACTGTAAAATAGATGTGTGTGTGTGTGTGTGTGTGGGGGGGGGGGGTTACAAAACTGGAGCACTCAAAATCTGGTGCACGGTAATCAGCTTTTAACTGCAGCTTGTTAAATTAAGCTTTGACAATACACCTGGAAGCTGATTGCGCCCAAACCTCCACCCCCCCCCCCCCCCGAGTATTGCTTGGTGGCCATCTGGATTTTTGCCAGAGTCAGAAGAAGTATACACCTTGTCAGTAGTGAAGTTTGGGATGAGTTCTGGTGCTCCAGTGGCTTTGATTTAAAGTACACTTACTGTACTACAGTATTTAAAGGATCAGAAGTTTGTGGACATGTTTCTGGTGTCTCATATGAATACTCTTCTTAAACCTTAGTATTATAATTTTATAGAGGGAATAAAATGAGAAAATGCTTCAACATTATACAAAACAAGCAGCATATGAGGCAGCACAGTGGTTTAGTAGTTAACACTTCTGCACTTATAGCACTTGGTTAACTGGTTTGAATTACTTCCATAGCACTACCTGTATGGAGCTTGTATGTTCTCCCTGTGCTTGCGTGAGTTTCCTCCCACAGTCCAAAATGCTGGTAGGTTCATTGGTTCCTGTCTAAATTGGCACTAGTATGTATATGTATGCATATGAGGCAATGTCCTTAAATTGTAAGCTCCTTGAGGGCAGGGACTGTTGTGAATGTATAATATATGTAAAGCACTGTGTAATTTGTTGCTGATATATTAATACCTGTAATAAATATGATGTGAATATTTGTGTCAAAAATGCATGCTTTAGCAGTGGACAAGCTAAAAAATATTAATGTCTGTTTTTGCACAGTCCTCAGCTGGTTGATGCAGTGACTTTTGCTCAAACTCCTGAATCTTTGAAGGCCGTTTTGGAATTTTTGGACTTTGGTAATGGAAGCAGACCTTTGTTACAAGAGAGATTCTTATATGCCTCTGGCCTGGCTTCACATCCAAATGAAAGTATGCTGAGAGCTCTGCTTGTAAGTTCATTTGATATATTGTGTCAACTAAAGTAGGTTTTACATAATAGCATGGTGTAAAAAAATAGTAGTATTCATTCAGCCATTGTAACCATAGTAAAATTAGATTTTCCTATCTTCTCTACTTAAAAGCACATCTTTAGTTCTATCAGTAGCTCCACCCCAGGCTAAACCCCAATTTATGGGCATTCCTATGAGGGAACTACAACCAGTTCTGTAATCACTGCCCCCTCTCTAAGATTCACACTGTGAACAGCTCTACAACAGGGAAATTTAATAAATATAAAAAAATTAGGAGATAGTTAATCCCTAAAATAGCAGAGAGTTTATTATATAGCTTTTTCTGATAGCCATTAGTGACGTTATTTCTTTATGTCAGGGCTAAAGATAACCTGAATGCTGCAGATTCCAATAACAGGCTTTAAAAGAGCATCTTTTAGTCCTGACCTTCAATTCAGAGACTAAATCGTTTTTTTAGTGACTTATTTTTATTTAGTTTAGCTACTAGTCCTTACAAGCAATATTCCCTAGAGAGCTTTAAGACAACACTGCCTTAACTATTCAGCATGAGGTTACAGCTGCTAACTTATCATGCATTCCATTCAATAATTCCCATTATTCCATTCAATCATGCCTCTAGGCCATATGCTGGCAAATTTCTCCCTGAAGATGTCATAAGCCACAAATAGATAATTTTCTAACAACACATTCATTTTGTCTTTGACTAAGAATCCCTTTATAGACAATGCTATGTATATATCTGAATGTAACAGTCCATGCTAAGCATAAGTGTTGAATTATATCACATAATATAGCCCATGACAGACACTCTCAGCATTGTTCCATAATAAAGTACAAATTGATGCTAACATGAAGAAAAACTGTGCCATCGTATATCAAGTTAACATGTCTAATTCATCAACATCCATATTGCAATGTCCTACCCTAGCAATTGGTGTAATTAGTCAAACTCATCAAATAAAAGTACTATTCATATATATACCATAGACTTTCTCAACCAATTTCCACTGACCACCAATTTAAAGGGTTACATCTACATTAAGCGCTAATGCTAGAACACAACATCATTTTAACTATCTGCATTTCTTTTTTTGTTGTTATTAATCATTTAATTACAGTTTTTTTCCCATATACAGCAGGTAGGTGTTAACATATGAGCTGGCCTAGGTGTTAAAATACTCTAGGAATCCCACATCCTTTATTAATTTATTTAAAACATTGTACAATTTACTCGTAATGCTAATGTAAATATGATCTGTAGATGTAATCATTTTAGCAGGGGTTCCTCATGACCTGATATACAATGATTGGGCAAGGTGCAGACTGTGATATTATAACCACTCCACTCCACCTCTTCCAATCAGAGAATGCTTTTTATTCATTGAAAAAATACTGTGAAGGTGAAGGGTGGCTTAGCCGAGTGAGCAACCCACTGTGGTCAGTATGCAGTGGGGCAGAAGTTTGACACAAACAGGACCCAAAAGATCACAGTGATCACTGTAGTTGTGCCAAATACCACAGTGATTTCCAGTTTTAGAGATGTCCCTAAGATATGGAATATGCATATTTACATTGGTCCAAGCCAGACCAATGTAACTATGTCATTAAGTTTATAACTGAAGTTCAGCTTTACATAACCTCATGGCCAAAAATTGTTCAGCTTCATAGCAATACACAGTGTGGAAAGTGGTTAAAGTGTTCTACTGATCTTAATTTTTTTCTTGTTTAATTCTCTAGGACAAATACAAAGGAAAAATTGCAAACGAGGAGATTAGAGAAACTGTCATTATTATTATTGGTGCTCTTGTCAAAAAACTGAGCAAGGCTGGAGGCTCTGAACTACCGGTAACCATTATAGTATATTTAATTATTCATACTTTTGTTTTTTTCAGATTGATTGGCTCATTTTATCTGTAGTGCCAGCCCCGTAGGAACTGCTGGTATTTTGCCCAGTTCTTCCCCTTTTTTGCCCCGCAGCCAGGCATAAGGTAGATTCACAAAGCCAACTATACACACACTTCCGCTCATTGTCTTCAATGACCAGTCTAGTGGTTTTGTTTTTGTTGTTTTATTTTTGGAGAATGTGGATAGGGAAGGGGATTTAGTGGGATACTCCAAGAAATAAAACTATTCACAACTGAGTACGTCTATCTGATCTCTCGGTTAAGCTCTGGTGAAGTCCTTGCTGAAAGCAGATGTAGACCCCTGTTCATAAAATCTGGGCTATAGTGTAAAGTTAGTTTTTGGCTAAGCTGTAAACAGCTCAGATTTGCCAGTAGGTGTCACTAGTACCACAGGACAGTGTGAGAATTACAACTAATGTTGAGCTGTAATGAATATTCTTTTTCCGGAAGCAACCCAGTAGGAGGTTCCTGGCCGCTGTGCATTCTGGGAAAGAATATTTATTGAACAGAAGCCATGTGCTCTTAGTCATTTGTTACTTTGGGGCCCTCCTGGCCTGAGGATGTGCTGCTGCAAGTTCTGCAAGCAGGCCCAGAAGCCTGTCTGGGGCCTACTAATCCTGAGGTGGTCCTTAGGCTGTCTTGCCTGTGTGGAAGAAGCCAAGCTGAGGAGACCCAGGGGAAAACTCTTGCTGGAGACAGCCAGGATGAAGGCTGGTCTCTCAGGAGGGCCTGGTGACTCGTTTGGAGGACGCACCTATATCTAAACTACCCTAATGCCCCGTACACACGAGCGGACTTAAGTCCGACAGACTTCCAAAGGAGTTCCGTCGGAGTTCTGCTGGAATTCCGACGGAGTTCTGACAGACTTTTCGGCCGAACGGACTTGGCCACACACAATCACACTAAACTCCGACGGATTCGAACGTGATGACGTACGACTGGACTCGAATAAGGAAGTTCATAGCCAGTAGCCAATAGCTGCCCTAGCGTCGGTTTTAGTCCGTCGGAGTAGCATACACACGAGCGGAGTTTTCGAAGGGGACCGGGTCCGGCGGAGTTCCGTCGGGAAAATTTGAAGCATGCTTCATTTCTAAAGTCCGTCAGACTTTGGCGAATCAAAAGTCCGTTGCAGCCCACACACGATCGGATAGTCTGACGGACTCGGTCCTTCGGACTTTGGATGTTGAAAAGTCCGCTCGTGTGTACGGGGCATTACAGTATCGAATAGACCAGCCCTCCAGCCAGCTCTCTGCAGAACCAGGGTCACTCTTACTAACTGTAAGCCCCAGGACTCCCACCTGAGGCTACATGGCAGCACACTCTCTCAGTTCATGCCCTCGGGTTGCCCACCTGAGGCCACATGGCAGCACGTGCCAGGGGAGACAGCAGCCTCCCCCTAGCTGGTGCAATCCCATTCTAGGAAAGACCTTGTGCTGAGCATGCTCTGTGAATAAATACCTTCTCCCAGCATTCTTCAGGCCCAACCTACCTGGAATTTGCTTGCGTGGCACTGATATTTCGGTTGTCTTCTGCATAGTGTCCACCTATACATCCAGAGCCTTCCCAGATTGCTTTGATACAGGGGAGCCCAGAGGCAGAACTTTAAAATAGCTATAAATATTCTTATTATAATTACCAAATCCCCCTTTTTATTAGCTTCCTGTAATCACATGGGTGAGAGAAAATCAGTCAGGCTCTACTGAATTGCACAGGGTTGTCTGCTAGTATCCTACTTAAAAGAAAGCAAAGCAACAACCTTTTCTGTGTGACAATGCTTCTTCATTTAATATTTAGTATGCAGGAAATAAAATGGTGGCTAAGCTATTTGTGTAAAAAAAAATAAGGTAACCAACCTGGCTATGCTGTCAGGGTGGGTGCATGGATCAGAAGGCTGCTAAACGGAATTACAAATGCTTTGAAGGGTAAAACAGACCGCATATAGGTAATACATGGCCTGCACGTATTTTGATTTATTTACATCAAGTAATGGAAACAATCATCATTTTGCCAAATTGGAAGTTTTAGGAAACTGAAAAGTGGTTAGAACTGTCAAACCATGAATATGCACAAGGTCTGTCATATGCCAGGGATTTTATGGCATGAAGTTTATTCTGTCATATGGAAAGTGAGAACAGTTATAAATAATAAAGTTGAACTAGTTGACAATGAATAGGAATTTTGCTCTGTACAGTGTGTTTCAAATGATATAATCTGTATTGTTTTCATTACAGGTAGTTCAGGAAGCCAAGCAGTTAATCTTAAATGGTTTGCAAAAGGCAAGCAAACCTTCTGATGTGAAAGCATATCTTTTAGCCCTGAAAAATGCCAATCTGCCGGAAGGGATTCCAATGCTGCTGAAATATTCAGAATCTGGGGAGGGGCCTGTCAGCAGCATTGCGATCAGCACTCTTCAGAATTATGACATATCATTCATCACTGATGAGGTAAATTACTATGCAGACATTCTTCACGTTTGCAATTTACACGTGACATACAGATAATCAGGAATAAAAACAACACGTCTATAATACAAGGAACAAATGGCAGCAACCATTCAGAAATTCACTTTAAAGCGTATGTCCTTCCAAAAATTTCAAGTGGAAAGGGAAAGGTTAAAACCCCTGTCATGTTTTTATTGCTGTTCAGAGCTCTGTTAGAGAGATTTCCACAAATTTTCTGTCCTCCTGACAATTGTTGCTTGTGATGACAGCACCACAGACAGAAACAAGAGTAAGGGGAGCTAGAACCCTCATCAGATTTTTATTTCTGTACGTGTCCCTGTTATATATATTACTTTGTTTTCCTGTTGAATGAAATCACTGTCAGCAAAAAAAAAAAAAAAAAAATAAGAGAAAAGAATGTGGTTAGATCGCTAATGGAGCCCTAGATAGCAGTAAAAATCTGACAGAAGTTCCAACCCATCTCTACTCCATCCAAAACCCAACAATACAATGTAACCACAAACACAGATTATATATGCTGCCTTATTGTAAGATCTGCTGGAGCCAGAGGATCAAGCCAGCATCTACCTTCAGTAAGCTACTAACGCTTCAGTCTTGCCTAGCTTCTAAGTCCAATGTAATGGAAAATAAAGATGTGTCCATGCATCAAATTCCAAAAACCAGAAGGGGTTATTTCCAAATAGCAGGTAGAACAACAGTCGTGGCCAAAAGTTTTGACACAAATATTAAATTTCTCGGCTCCTCTCGCAGTCCTGTCGCTGACTGTGAGCAGAGCCAAGTCTAGCCAAAGTACACTCGGCTTTCTGTATGTCAGCGGCGCTCGCTCCTCTCGTAATCAGTGGAGGTGGGCGGGACTGCGAGAGGAGCTGAGTAAAGCCGAGTATACTTCGGCTTTGTGTATCTCGGCTCCGCTCGCTCCTCTCCGCTCAGTCACCGGGGGATCTGCGCCAAATTTAAATCGGAGCAACCCTGAAAAGAGACTGGGCAAGGCTGCAAAGTGACTGGGCAAGGCTGCAAAGTGACTGGGCAAGGCTGCAAAGTGACTGGGCAAGGCTGCAAAGAGACTGGGCAAGGCTGCAAAGGCACTGGGAAAGGCTGCAGATGGACACTGGGCAAGGGTGCACTGATGGACAAGGCTGCAGGTGGACACTGATAAGGCTGCATTGATGGGCATTTAAATGTACGTTTTTTCCTTAAACTTATCTCCTAAATGTTTTTTTCCTTAAAATTACCTCCTAAACTTGGGGTGCGTGTTATACGCTGGCGCGTGTTATACGCCGATAAATACGGTACCTGCCCTCCCCCCCCCCACGAGTGTCTCCAGAGCAAGCCGCTTGTGTAATAACTAATCACATGTGTAGCACCATGTCAACTGCAGATCAAACAGAGGCTTATGCCCGATACACACGGTCTGACATTCCGACCACAAAATCCGTCAAATTTTTCCGACGGATTTTGTGCGCAACTAGTCTTGCATACACACGGTCACACAAAGTTGTCGGAAAATCCAATCGTTCGGAACGAGGTGACGTTCGTAACATACGACAGGACTACGTAGAGGCCAGTAGCCAATAGCTTTCGTCTCCAAATTGTTTCTGAGCATGTGTGGCACTTTGTGCGTCGGAATTCTCTACACACGATCGGAAAAAGTCAGATCGGATTTTGTTGTCGGAAAATTTTAAGTCCAGCTCTCAAACTTTTTCCTTCTGAAATTCCGACAGAAAAAGCCTGATACAGCCCACACATGATTGGATTTTCCGACAACATAATCCGATCTGACTTTTTCTGTCAGAATTTCCGACTGTGTGTATGGGGCATAAGATGGAAGCTTCCTTCGCTGTAAAATATAGGAGGGTTTATTTCCACTTCAAGTACAGTATAAAGATAAATGCTATACTCTACCTTAATACCAGGACACAGGAGTGGTATTCAAAGGCAATGGGCAGGGTCATATGCTGTTACTCTCAGGTGATTGGACACTGGTGAAATATTTTTGCTAGGTTCACCGCTAGAGCTGACTATATAACCTTGTATAACCTTGTACATTCTGTGAGGCTCTAGTTTTTTGCTAGTTTCCCTATGTGATGAACCTCTTCTCCTCTGGAACAGTTTTTTATTTTTTAAACCATTGAATTTTTTTTCAGAATCTTCTCCCTAAATCTGACTGCTTATTGTCTTGCACTACCTAGTAGTTTCTGGATCCGTTACCCTCGGTCTGCGTGGCGCCAGCCTGTAATGTTTGCTTTGGGCACTGGATACTCCGTTAGGTGTTCATCTTGGCACAAAAGTGCAGCATGCGACGTTAGCTGCAGGTTGCTATGCAGGTCCATGGTCATGGTCCATGTGTATGGTTCTCAGAACTTGAAGACCCTTTCGGGGATATGCCCACCATGATGGGCAAAGCCTGGGCCATATTAGGCCTAGAGTTGTAGAGGTGGTTAGGCAGGATTTCACTGCATATGGACTCTAGTTCCTTGCTTTAAACAGCACTTTCTGTAGGTCATAGCACACAATGGTTTACTGAGCAGAGGATTTGGGGTGTTTTTCATTTATTGTGTAACCACTGCTATTTTGTCTCTAAAGCCTCATACACACGATCAGATTTCCGTCAGGAATTGTGTGATGACAGGCAGTTGGTGGAAAAAACGACCCTTTGTATGCTCTTGTCGGATTTTCCGAGCGTTTGTACACAAGTCCGTTGGACAAAAGTCCAAAGTACAAACAAGCATGCTCGAAAGCAAGGACAAGCTGGAAGCGGCAGGTCTTGTAAACTAGTGTTCGTAATGGAGAATTAACATTTGTGACATGGCAAATTATGAATTCTTGAAATGCAGCGCACAATTCTCGTCTTATTTAATGGGATAATATTCAAGCTGCTTTGCTGGTGATACTGATGGAGTTATTGCAAACAAATTTTCAATTAGATTTTTTTTTCTAGTGATATCAAGAATAATATTATTATGCTTGTTATTTTTATTTATTTTTTTTGATGCAGGTTACCACAGCACCATTATCCCATAGTTTTTAAGATCAAAGATATAACTATGTTGGTTTCCCTTGTTAATTTTACATTGTATTTTTTTAAATGTAAACTGCCTACTCCCAATCAGTCATTTGAAGTAAAACACATAGCCAAGTATTATTCTCCACAATTTTTTTATTGTGCATTAAAAAAGAAAACAAATAAAATTAGACTGTCTGCCAATAAAACTTGCATTCTACGCATCCACAAATATAGAAAATATACCAAATCAAATCATTATGCAACCAAAAAATAAAATAAAAGCCTCATGCATGTGTCCTGCTTCTTAATAAAGGGGGTCAACAGAGTTGGTGAAAGCAGAGGTCCGTCATTCGGAGATAATTCTGAAAATCATGCGGATTATTCTCCTGGAGCTCCTGCAGCAATGGCATATGACATAATTGCTCACGATTAATAAAGCAACCAGTTTTTGGTCCAAGAAATCCTCCTCCTCCTGTTTCTGGACTGGACTTGGGTCAAAGCAATAACTCCAGGGCCGCTAATAAATAACACGTTATCTCCTCCAATTCTGCAACATGGCTGGTTGACGAACAGCCGTTCAGAAACGAACTGAAAAGCGCGGAATGAAAAGTGCAAAATGAAAAGCACGAAATTAAAAGCACGAATCAACACTCACCAAACTTCTACTAACACTAAATTAGTAGAAGGAGCCCAAAGGGTGGCTCTAAAGAGCTGAAAAAACACGTAGTACGTCACTCATTCGTGTTTGTTGGTCGACAATTCCTTGCCGTTTGTATGCAAGTCAAAATCCAGGCACGCGCCTTCGTACAAAAGTCTGGGGTTTTGTCTGTGGAAAATCCAATCACGTGTACAAGGGGTTAACGCTTCTCCCATTATCGGACTCTGGCTCCCTCAGACACGCACCATGCTGCCTGTTCCACAAAAGCACATTTCTGCACCACTATGTCTGAATGTTTTTGGAAAGATCTCAACACTTTTAGAGCCTTCAGTTTCCAGAGTCCAAAAACATAATATTTTTCCCCCTGACTCTTTGCAAAAGTTATAAGCAGAACCTCATTAACTTGAAGATGTTACAGAAAGTCCTGGGGCAATATTTTAATAGTGGAGGCAGTGAAGGAACTTCCTTCCTTTGAAGCCTATGAGGTATAAGCTATGTCCAAACGCCAAAGGCTTTCCACTGTGGACACACTAATTAATGTTATGTGTGCTAGCGTTAGCCTAACAGCAACTGATTCTCTACAGCCAAAACTGACCCCTATGGGTACTAAGAGATTGGCTAAGTGTAAAAAAACTTTTCCCATACACATACAGATTGCTTGTGTGCTTTATGAGGACTGGCTCAGCCCTCAAAGGTTTATACTTCTCCTTTTTGCTGATCAGTATTCTATGGAAAGGGATTTTAAAACAAAATGGTCTATTGGGTCCCGTCATTTCAGTTCTCAATAAACACAAATAGTATACATGTACAATAGTAAAATGAAAATACAACAATAAAAAAACGGTTCCTATTGAGGATGTTCAAAACCAATAAAGAAAATTGCCCATGGCGCACACCATGCATCTGTAACTAAGAGAAGCACAAATAATATAAAGAAATATAAACAGGCAACAGTGGCCTGTGAGGTTAATTCACATAAATGGAAATGCACGAAGAGAGTAGCAATGTTGCAAATGGATAAGACAAATATGTCAACATGGACAATACTAAAATGATAAAATTATATCTCTCAGAAAATGAGATAAGATCGCTGTCAAGCAGCTATGATAGTGAGCCCTTGTGGATTGCCAACTCAGGGTTCCCCAGAGCGCAGAATCTAAGTCCCAGCCTGCTTCTTCACCAGGGCCTCTGATGATGGGGATGGACTTGCAGCAAGCTGAAACCAGGTTGTTGCGCCCAGGTACGCCCAGCCGAGGATACAGAGACCACTCGTGTGTGCAGAGTACAAACAGCAGGAGATAACAGGAAATTTTAAAAATTCCATGTAAAATTGACAAGGGACACCAACATAGTAGTATCTTTGATCCTAAAAACTAGGGCATAATGGTGTTGGGGTAACTTGCCCAAATAAAAAAAGAAGCATAATAATATTATTCTTGATATCACTAGAAAAAAAAGCCTTTGAAAATTCTTGTGCAATAACTCCATTAGTATCATCAGCAAAGCAGCTTCATTATTAGCCCATTAAAGTAGAAGAGAATTGTGCACTGCATTTCGACATTTCATAATTTGCCACGTCACGAATGTTAATTCTCCATTACGAACGCTAGTTTACAAGACCGACCACTTCTGGCTCATCCTTAGTTCCGAGCATGCGTGTTTGTACTTTGGACTTTTGTCTGACAGACTTGTGCACACACGCTCGAAAAATCTGACAACACACATATGTGCACGGGAAATTTTAAAACCTGCTAGCCAATATTCCTCCGCGGAAAATCTGACAACAATTGTCCGATGGAGCATACACACGGTTGGATTTACCGCCAACAGCCTGTCATCAAACATTTCCCGTTGGAAAGTCCAATCGTGTGTACGTGGCTTAAGGGCGCCTTGAGGACTGGAGTTGAAACACTGCTCTAGCCTTCATCATAGATGTTCTGGCGATTGCTTAGATGTTAACTGGTTTATGCCTTCCCACTGATGAAGATGCAACCTCAACTTCTGCATAAGATACAGGAGGAAAAGGTGGTAATGCGGTACATAGACATACTCAGACTTCGGACAGATGAACCATGGCCTCTTCCAAGTAGATAAGACTTAGTGGCCTAGAAAAAAGAGAAAAGGCAGTAACACCCCAATAAAGGGTCAGAGGGCGCTGGTCACCCCTAATAAGTAAAGAAAAAACAAAAAGATATCCCCTGGGTGGGGTTTTTAACAGCATATATTACCTGTGAGGGCTGATATATATACACAGTAGGAATAACTACTGAAATGACGTGGAAAGTTTGTAATACAATTATTTATTGATAAAAGAATTAAATGGGTGACACGGTGGTCAGGAAATTGAACTCCACTTGGTGAATAATGGTACATGTATAGACAGGGAAATTACATCATATGAACCCTATTACATCTGTATACACAGTAAAACATAGATAAAAGTAATCCTTTACGCGTTTCGACCCACTCAGGGGTCTTCTTCAGAAGGTTTATCTATTGTAAAAGAGAGGACAAACATAAATATATATCCATACATTATGATATATTGAAGGTAACCTACTATAAACAGAGTGAATGTCTGATATAGTGATATTGTACAAATATCGGTTACTATATATCACAGGTGAATACCTGTATAATCCACAGTGGAGATCCTCTTTAAAAGACAGGAATATGCTCAGACACATCCCTCATATGGCCTAAGTCAATCCAACTCCCCCAAGATTTACCATCACATGGGGAAGGCCTTCTTTGCATGGTATGAGGACAGATGGCTTAGCCCTAGGGAATACTCTATCACTCATATTTTGGCCTTTCTTCAGTCTGGTCATGACCAGCATCTTGCCCTCAAGGAACAAGCTTCTACCTTATCCATCCTCTTCCATTAACCTTTTATCTCACAATCCCTTATCCCTGGCTTTTCTACATGGATTTGCTCATATAATTCCATATTTCAACATCCTGTAAAACTTTAAGATTTCAACCTACTGCTCTCTGCTGTTCAGAGACTCCAGTTTAAACTGATTAGAGGCATTATATTGGAAAATCTCACATTTAAGGTTGCCTTCTTGGTTGCCATCACTTCTATTAGGCATGTTTCTGAGTTAGCAGCTCTCTCTTGTAACCTCTTGAGACCAAAACCTTCTTTCTTTACCTAGGGTGGTCTCCTCTTTCCACCTTCCAGCTTTTCCCAGGAGTCCCTTTTTGTTTTACCAGGTCTTTGTGATGTACTTATTGCTTCTTGTTTCACTATTGCTAGGTGGATCAGATTATTCTTCTCCAGGGCCTACACCCAAAGATTCCTCCTTTTCCTATTAGAGCCCATTCCACCAAGGCTATTGGAGTGTCCTGGGTTTTCCTCTGTTCACCTGTTTTCAAAGTTCTACCAGGTGGACATTCAGGTCTTAGCTAATGCAAGCTTTGGCTGCATGGTGCTTGAAGCTATCTTGAGTATTTTGTTCAGGTTCCTTAAACCCTTGTTTCTTTTGGGCCCGTTGGTAGTTACAGGTTACTACATTGTCACTCGCACATTAGTTTTATTGCTTGGGTATGTCCCATGGTCTATGAATACTAGTCCTGTGTCCTGCACTGTACGATTAAGATAATAGGAATTTTGACTTATAGGTAAATTCTTTATCTTGGAGAACAGTACTGTAACAAGTGAACAGTCACTAACAAGTGCATGTCCCCAAACTTAGAAGGATTTATCCACTTCCTGACCAGGCAATTGTTTGTGATACAGCACTGCATCGCTTTAACCGACAATTGCACGGCCGTGCGACGTTGGACCCAAACAAATTGATGTCCTTTTTTCCCCACAAATATAGCTTTCTTTTGATCACCTCTGCGTTTTTTTTTTTTTGCGCTATAAACACAAAAAGTGACAATTTTGAAAAAAAATTAATATTTTTTTACTTTTTTTTATAATAAATATCCCCCCAAAAAATGTAAAAAAAAGGAATTTCTTCCTCAGTTTAGGCCATAATGTATTTTTCTACATATTTTTGGTAAAAAAAATCCCAATTAGCATATATTGATAGGTTTGCGCAAAAGTTATTTCATTCTACAAAATAGGAGATAGATTTATGGCATTTTTTTTAAACTAGTAATGGAGGTGATCTGCAATTTTTAGTGGGACTGTGACATTGCGGGGGACAAATCGGACAATTTTTACACCTTTTGGGGACCAGTGACATTTATATAGCAATCAGTGCTAATAAAAAATGCACTGATTGCTGTATAAATGAGACTGGCAGGGAAGGGGTTAACGCCAGGGGCGATCAAGGGGTTAAATGTTCTCTAGGGAGGTGCTTTCTAACTATGAGGGGAGTGGACTGACAGGGGGCAGAGGAAGATCACTAAACTGTTCCTAATCACTAAGAACAGACAATCTCACTCTACACCCCTGACAGAACAGGGATCTGTATGTGTAAACAAACAAATGTGGAGCGATCAACATACAATGACAGAGAATTACGCAGGAGAGCCAACCTGCCACAGTACAACTGTGGAGGCTGGTCGGGGAGTGGTTAAAAAAGAACCTATCAACATAAAAATACACAACAACAAAAAAGTAGGTGGATTTAAGTAGGTGCATCCCTCAGTGGACATAATGGGGGTATTTGGGGGACAGTAAAAACACTAGTTAAGTCACATTGAAGTAGGATCATTGGCACTGTGGGGTAGATTTACAGTGCAAAATCTAGTTCAGCTGTGCATGGTAGCCAATCAGCATCTAACTTCAGCTTGTCCAATTAAGCTTTAACACTAAAACCTGGAAGCTGATTGGTTACTATGCAGAGCTGCATCAGAGTTTGTACTCTACAGTTTCAGTAAATCAACCCCAATGTAACTTCCTTGGGGATTTTGTTTTATCATTTCAGCCCAGTGTTTCACTTGAGTTTGACATGCCTGGTCTAGAGTCTTTTTAAAGTGGTTGTACACCCTGTACAACCACTTTTACCTACAGGTAAGCCTATATTTTACCCGTAGGTGTTTGAAATATCTCCTAAACCTCCACTGCACATGTGCACTTTAGAAAGGGCAGATCGCGCCGTTTCTAATAGGGGTCATGCCGTGACTGGTGGCTTACGCATGTGGGAGTGATGTCACGTGACTTTGGCCAGTCACAGAGCCGGAGTTCGCAGCTCTGGAAAGAAGGGGGGTGAAGATGGGCGCTCCCTGCTAGTGGAGACAGCGGTGACATCGCAGGCTTCGGTTTCAGGTAAGTGACACATAATGGGTTACTATGTGATGCATTGTAGCCCATTATGCTTTACCTTTGCAGGGAAATAAAGAGGAAGTAAAATCCACCAGGGTTAATTTCCTCTTTAAATAACAATATTAAAGTAGATATAACATGAAAGGAAAAACGTCACAAGCATTTCTGAATGTCATTAATAAAAAAGTACCTTTTTTTTTTTTTTTTTTACTATGCTATTCAGTTATTGTTTTGCACTCAAACAAACCGTATCGTTGAGATAAGAAGATAAGCAGGAAGTTGACCCTGTTATGAGCAAATATGGTCACCTTTATATATATATATATATATATATATATATATATATATATATATATATATATATATATATATATATATATATATATATATATATAAATCCTAGCTATATGTAGAAACAAGGCTTTTAAAACATTGGTAAATAGTATATTTAAGCATAATAAGTAACTTTAGAGCTTAACAATAAGATACAAAATCTACCTTTTATATGGATATGCACACTGTTTATTAGTAGACATGCTTTCTTTTTGATCTTATATTTTAATTCTGTGTTTAGGCACTGCCACTAAAGGTCAGAGGTTGGTGATGATTGAAAAAGAAACATGATTCATTTAGAGTCTGTGTATTTGTATTTAATGTTCCTTTTCTCTATTATTAAATGCTGTGTATGTGTATCTATAATTCATCATTTAACCACTTGGGATCCGCGCTATTGCAAAATGACAGCAATAGCGCGGACCCACATTTTCGGGACTACGTCTATTGACGTAGTCCCGGTTACGAGCGGCCTGCGCCCCCCCTGAGGGGCGCGCGCGGCGCGCTCTGTGATCGGCGAGTCCGTGAGACTCGCCTGATCACCGATCCGTGTAAGGGGTCGATCCCGACCCCTTATCACGTGATCAGCTGTCAGCCAATGACAGCTGATCATGTGATAAAACGGAGCCGGTAATCGGCTAGTATTCCTCCTCGCGCTGACAGCGCGAGGAGAAAAAAAAAAAGCCGATCGCCGGCGGCCGTGTTCGGGACATCAGTCCCGATCACGGCCAGCAATTTAAACGGACACCTGCCCCCTGCCAGTGCCCACCTGCCACCCGCAGTGCCATCCTGAAATAAAGTAAGTGCCCCCCTGTCAGTGCCACCCAGCAGTGCCCATAGTGCCCACAGTGCCACCCAGCAGTGCCCACAGTGCCACCCACAGTGCCACCCAGCAGTGCCACCCACAGTGCCACCCAAAATCTGCCTCAGGGGCTGCACCCCAGTGCCGCCCATCAGTGCCCAGCAGTGCCGCCCATCAGTGCCCAGCAGTGCCGCCCATCAGTGCCCAGCAGTGCCACCTATCAGAGCCACCTATCAGTGCCACCTATCAGTGCCCATCAGTCCCATCTATCTGTGGTACCTATCAGTGCCCATCCGTGCCACCCATCCGTGCCACTTATCCGTGCCACCCATCCGTGCCATCTTATCTGTGCCCATCTTTGCCCATCAGTGCCGCCTTATCTGTGCCCATCGGTGCCGCCTTATCTGTGCCTATTAGTGCCGCCTTAACTATGCCTATCAGTGCCCACCAGTGCAGCCTATCAGTGCCCACCAATGCAGCCCATCAGTGCCCACCAATGCAGCCCATCAGTGCCCACCAATGCAGCCTATCAGTGCCGCCTAATCAGCGCACTTCAATGAAGGAGAAAAATGACCCGTTTGCAAAATTTTATAACAAACTATTAAAACATGATTTTTTTTTTTTTTTTTTTTTGCATCTTTTTTTGTTTGTTTAGCAAAAAATAAAACTCCGAGCTGTAACTAAATACCACCAAAAGAAAGCTCTATTTGTGGGAAAAAAATGATAAAAAATTCATTTGGGTACAGTGTTGTATGACCGCGTAATTGTCACTCAAAGTGCATCAGCGCTGAAAGCTGAAAATTGGTCTGGGACTGAGGGGGGTTTAAGTGCCCAGTAAGCAAGTGGTTAAAGATTGTCATGATTATATTGATATCTGACAGCTATGAAAATAATGTCACTAGCATTGATAATTTTAAACAAATTTACATTTGGTTGAATTTGTTTTGATACATCTTTACCTGCAACATTTTATTCATATTCAAATATAGAGAAAGCGACAATGCGAAGTTAGAAATCAGTTCAAATTTCAATATGATATACAAAAAAATAAATAACAGCAAGTCAAAAAAACACAACATCAAATACACATTGCAAATAAAATGTCAAATACACAATTGGATATTGAAGGTGATTGTTTTCTTTATAGTGGATCTAAACTTAAAAGTGAAGATTTGCTATATTAGGGAACTTCTAGAAATGTTATTTGTGCCTAAGCTGTAGGGAAAAATCTATGATTTACATTGAATTCCTGTTGAAAAATAACAGTGCTCTTCCTGTGCCTAGGCCAGTGATGGCGAACCTTGGCATCCCAGATGTTTTGGAACTACATTTCCCATGATGCTCATGCGCTCTGCAGTGTAGGTGAGCATCATGGGAAATGTAGTTCCAAAACATCTGGGGTGCCAAGGTTCACCATCACTGCTTTCTGTTCCTTTAGGGCTCATGCACACAGGATGTTTTTGCAGCTGCTTTTAGGGACGCCTGGTGTTTTTTTTTCTGCTGCTGAACTCTCCTCCATGTTAGCCTATGTGTCCATGCACACATAAGCTTTCAGTGGCATTTGGAGGTATAAACATTTAGGGGCAGAAAAAAACCCAACCGCCAGTGTGTCCAGGAGCTGAGGCTATTTGGCTTTAAAAATGCAAAATGCACAAAAATGCGGCTAAACGCTGTTACAAGCTTTTAGCTGTGTTTAGCTGCATTCAGCCGAGTCTTTTTATGAAGTGTTTTTACTGTAAAATCCATTAAAATACTAATGCTCAAAAAGGTGCATAAACGCTATTCAAAAATGTGACTAAAATGAACGTTGCTTTTTTCTGACAGCAGTGTTGGCGTTTTTAACCACTTCAGACCCGGACCATTTTGCTGGCTTACAACCAGACCACTTTTTGTGATTCAGCACTGCGTCGCTTTAACTGACAAGTGCCCAGTCATGCGACGTGGCTCCCAAACAAAATTGACGTCCTTTTTTTCCCACAAATAGAGCTTTCTTTTGGTGGTATTTCATCATCCTTGCGTTTTTTTTTTGCGCTATAAACAAAATAGAGCGACAAAACGCATTCTTTTTTACTTTTTGTTATAATAAATATCCCCTAAAAATATATAAAAATAAATATTTTTTTCCCTCAGTTGCAGCTGATACATATTCTTCTACATATTTTTGGTAAAAAAAAATCGCAATAAGCGATTATTGATTGGTTTGCGCAAAAGTTATAGCATTTACAAAATAGGGTATAGTTTTATGGCATTTTTATTAATAATTTTTTTTTACTAGTAATGGCGGCGTTCAGCGATTTTTATTGTGACTGCGACATTATGGCGGACACATCGGACATTTTTGACATATTTTTGGGACCATTGTCATTTATACAGTAATCACTGCTATACAAATGCAGTGATTCCTGTGTAAATGACACTGGCAGTGAAGGGGTTAACTGGTGGGTGGTAGTGGAAGGGTTAAGTGTTCCTAGGGGCATGTTACTTACTGTTGGGGGCTGGGCTTTCTTTTAGTGAACACTGATCTCTGCTCCAATCACATGGAGCCGAGATCAGCGTCACTTGTTGCTAGGCACAATTGGGAGAAGCTGTTTACAATGACATCTCCTAGTTCAGCCGCCCCGTGAGACGAGTCCGCGGGACCCACAACCGGACTCACAGGGGCCCCCATCAGCACGCGAATGCGCTGCTGGCGGCGCGTTCGCGATGGCAGGGCAGCAAATTTAAAGGGACGTACAGGTACGCCCATTTTCCTGCCTGTGCCACTCTGCCGACGTACATCGGCGTGCGCCAGTCAGGAAGTGGTTAAAACATTCTGTTTACATGAGCCCTTAGCTTCATAGCTGTATATCAGCAGAGCTGCCACTGACTTCTAGTCTCACAAATTTGGAGTGTGATTTGGTGATATCACTACTGTGTTGGTCACTGTTTTCCTTGCTGGCGATGAAGCTTTACCTGAGAACAAGTAGGACAAGGATATCCTTGCTTCTGCTCTTCCATTCCTTGGATTTGTACCTTACCTAATGTTAGTTATCTAGCTGGTGAGGAGGCTGCACCTGAGGACCTGCGTGATAAGGATGTCCCTGCTTCTGCTCTTCCATTTCTTGGAATTGTGTTTGTTCCACCTTCTCTGATGATCTTAAATAATATCCCACTAGTCATTAGATCACAAGTCATCAGAAAGGCATAAGAAAGCAAAGCCCTATGCTCATGAGATTGTCACTTTCACAAGGAGACATGGTGTTGAACAAGGCATAATAAGCCAATAAAGAGGAAAATATTCAGTTGCATGGAGAGCTCAGGCAACACTGGTGACTAAGACCCCTTCCACACTGAGGTGCCTTACAGGCACTACAGCGCTAAAAAAAAGGGGCCTTCATAGTGCCTGTAAAGAGCCGCTCCTGTCTCCCGAGTGTGAAAGCCCTCAGGCTTTCACACTGGAGCGGTGCGCTGGCAGGACGCTAAAAAAAAGTCCTGCTAGCAGCATCTTTGGAGCGGTGAAGGAGCGGTGTATACACCGCACCTTCACTGCTCCTGCCCATTGAAATCAGTGGAGCAGCGCAGCTATACCGCCGGCATATCGCTGTTCTGTTTTAACCCCTTTCTCAGCCTCTAGCGGGGGATAAAAGTGCCCCGCTAGCGGCTGAATAGCACACTGAAATTGATGGTAATGCTTTACCGCCGACACAGCCACCACCCCAGTGTGAAAGATACTAGTTCCTTGTCCTCTGCTTGCCTTTTTGAGCACAACATACACAGTACAATCATCTTTAAGTGTATGAAACAATTACTACATTCTTATCTATTGTACATATTTTCTTTTTCTGAATTAGGTAAAAAAAGTAATGAATCGCATCTACCACCAGAATTATAGAATACATGAAAAGACGGCGAGGACATCTGCAGCAAATATAATACTGAAGAGCAACCCTACATACATTGAAGTAAAAAACCTGCTTCTTTCTATTGGCCAACTCCCACTAGAAATGAACAAGTACATGCTCTCTGTGTTCCAAGATATCCTTCATTTCCAGATGCCTGCCAGGTACCAAAGACCACAGGGAAGCAATGGATCAATGCTATCATAGACATTGATGATTATTCAGGCTTAGTTGCTATGGATTATTGCATTTTGTACTACTAAATTGTATGTCAAAGCAAAATTTAAAAAAAAAATACATCTTTGCAATACATGCACATTTCCCTATGTTGTATCCCTTTAAAGATTGTGCAAATACAGAAAAATACCTGTTGATGTGCCAGAAATGCACAGCTACTAAGTGCTGTTGTTGACTGACTACACAAATCACTGACAACACATAGGCCTTTTTCTGACATTTGTTGTTTACAAGTAAAAATCTGTATTTTTTGCTAGAAAATTACGTAGAACCCCTAAATATAATATATAAATATATATATATATTTTTTTTTTTTTTTTTTTTTTTTTAAATACACTGTAATGGATTTTAAAAAACACAAAAGTAAAGTTAGCCCAATTTTTTTGTATAGTGTGAAAAACGATATTAAGTCGAGTAAATAGAGACCTAACATGTCTTGCTTTAAAATTAACTACAATACTTAAAATCTCCATAGGGCAACGGTTAAAAATTTTTTACAGGTTGCCTGTTTAGAGTTACAGAGGACCTTTTGTGCTAGAATTATTGCTCTCACTCTAACGATCACGATAATAACTCACAGGTATTGTTTGAATAGCATTTACATATGCAGGCACGACTTATGTATGCATTTGCTTCTGTGCATGTTCTTATTTATTTTACTTTTTATTTACTGGTTTTTTTTTTCACTGTCCCTTTCATTTTTTTTTTATTACTTTTATTCCTATTATGATAATAAAAAAAAAAACAGGAGATATCCATTACCATTTACCCTCAAATGAAAGCCCAATTTGTCAAGAAAAAAACAAGGTATAATTCTCCTGGATGCACAAAGTAGTTGTACGGTTTTACTAACACATGCCAAAGTTGCAAAATTCTATTTAGGTATTAAAGTGGTGGCAGAAGGTTTTTATCTTAATGCATTCTATATGCAGCATCTACCCTCAGCCCCCCTAATACTTACTTGAGCCCATCTAGATCCAGCGATGTTGCAGGAGCGTCTCTGCTGCCTGGGACTCCACTCTTCATTGGCTGAGGCAGCAATGTGGTGCCATTGGTTACCGCTGCTGTCAATCAAAGTCAATAAGCCAATGAAGAGAGAAAGGAAAGGAAATGTGTGATGACAAGCTGTTGGCGGAAAATCCGACCGTTTGTACGCTCCATCGGACAATTGTCAGATTTTCCGCGGACAAATGTTGGATAGCATGTTTTAACATTTTCCATGGACAAATGTCTGTCGCATTTTCGGAGCGTGTGTACACAAGTCCATCGGACAAAAGTCCAAAGTACAAACCTTGCATTCTCGTAAGCAAGGACGAGCCAGAAGCGGTCGGTCTTGTCAACTAGCCTTCGTAATGGAGAATTAACATTCGTGAAGTGGCAAATTATGAAATGTCGAAATACAGCGCATATTATCTTATTCTTTAATGGGATAATAATGAAGCTGCTTTGCTGGTGATACTGATAGTTATTGCAAACACATTTTCAAAGGCTTTTTTTTTTCTAGTGATATCAAGAATAATATTATTATGCTTTTTTTTTGGGGGGGGGGGGGGGAGTTACCACAACACTATTATCCTGTAGTTTTTAAGATCAAAGATCAAAATTGTCCCTTGTCAATTGTACATTGTATTTTTTTTTTTTTTATGTAACTACCTACTTCCAAACTGTCATTTGAAGTAAAACACATAGCCAAGTATTATTCTCCACAATTTATTTATTGTGCATTAAAAAAAAAAAAAAAATTAGACATGCTATCTGCTAATAGAACTTAACTAAAAAGTGCATTCTATGCATCCCAAAAATATAGAAAATATATCAAATCAAATCATTATTCAAGCAAAAAATAAAATAAAAGCCTCATGCATGTGTCCTGCTTCTTAATATAGGGGGTCAACAATGCCAAGAGTTGGTGAAAGCAGGGGATAATTCTGAAAATCATCTGGATTATTCTCCTGGAGCTCCTGCAGCAAAGGCATATGACATAATTGGTCGCTATTAATAAAGCAACCAATTTTTGGTCCAAGAAATCCTCTTCCTCCTGTTCCTGGACTGGGCTTGGGTCAAAGCAATAACTCCAAGGCCAATAATAAATAACACTTTATTTCCTCCGATTCCTCAACATGTCTGGTTGATGAACGGCCGTTCAGCAAGGAACTGAAAAGAGGAAAATGAAAAGCATAATATGAGAAGCGCAAACTGAAAAGCACTAAATGAAAAGCACAAAATGAAAAGTGCAAATCAACACTCACCAAACTTCTACTAACACAAAATTAGCAGAAGGAGCCGAAGGGGTGTCGCTAAAGAGCTGAAAAACCAAGTAGTACGTCACTACGTTCGTGTTTGTTGGCCAACAATTCCTTGCTGTTTGTATGCAAGACAAATTTTGGCAAACGCCCTTTGGACAAAAGTCCACGGTTTGGTTGGCCAACAATCCGATTGTGTGTATGAGGCTTTAGAGTTTGTGCTTCCCTATTTAGATTTCTGGTAAATCCGTTAGTTACATTGATGTAACGTTTGAGTTTTATAGACTCTTTTCTGGTCCAGTAACCCCATCTTGAAGGGATCACACTTTGAAGCTGGAAGAATTACAAGTAGACCAATTATATTAACACGTGAAATGCTTTGAAACCTGATTTTTAAAGGATGTTTAATGTTTCTTCTTATATAATGGAATTGCTTGTACATTCTGAGCTGATTTATTGTTTGCTTTTAGTAAACTTATTCGTGAAGTTTTGAAGGATATGAAAATTCATAACTATGACCGCTTCTCAAAACCTGGCTCCTCATCTGCCTTTTCTGGATATATAACACGTATGTGTCATTTTTAACTTTGATGCCTTTTTTTAAAACTGTGTGCATTGGCAAAAAAAAAAAAATCAGCACATCTCCCCATTGCATGCACATTTCCCCCACTGCAGTAGAGAAAATATATTTTGATCCTGGAAGAAATCCAATAAGCTTCTAACTTCCTGTAGTGAACTGACAACACATTTCCTGTCCTAGGGGACCAATGCTACTCCTCCATAGGTACTGTACAGTGGGTGTGTTTTTTCAACATTGGGCAGGATGTGTGTTAACTGGCAGGATCATCAGGTGTAAATAAAATAAAAACATTCTGAGAAAAAAAACCTAATATAGACACAGACACCACATCTAAGAACTTGTAAGTTGCAATATAATAAGCTTTTGTTTTGGGTACACTTTAATGGTAATAAGTTCATACAACATATTTTCAGCAACATATTTTTAAAGGGCATTTATAAGTATTTACATTTTCATATAACCTGCAGATATGGCTCTTTGCCTGCCTTCATCCAGCCCTTGGGACACTATTCCTTCCACTGATACAAATAATGTGGCAGCATTTCTCCCACTGACACCAACAATGGGGCAATATTCCTCTCACTAAAACCAATCATGGGGCATTGTTTCCTTTCATTGACGTCTGGGCATTTTCTAATCCCACTGGCCACAGTTCAGCCCCCTTGAAGCATGAAGGACAGTAAACTGGCCCTTTGGAAAGCTTGGATACCCCCGGATCTAGAGTATGCATTATATAACTGAAGAACTTTTACCACAGTTTCATAGAAACCACCTTAAGAGTGTGGAACCAACCCATTCTGGTCCTCATAATACAATTCAACCCTTCTACTTATCTGTGAATAAGGACCAAGAAAGGCAGCACCGGTATTACAATGTATTCCACATCCGTTGCACGTTTCTTACCTGACCCTAGCTTTGCACATGCTTCAGTATTTAACAGATCACCAATAGAACTGGAAAGGTTTCTTGGAGGAAGGGGAAGGAATCGTTATCTTGCACCAAATGCCATCTTATTCATGGTTTAATAGTGGTTATCTGGTTGTTGAAGCGGTTGTTGAACTACTCAATGGCCATCATCCCTAGTTTATTAAATTGATAGTGCTGCATTTATCGCTGCCAAAGATAACACTCTCAAAATTACTCTTTCCAACATGTACAGGATTGTACAAAGCACTCTGTATTAAAAAGTCTATGGACACATGAAAGCATAATTTCATAA
The DNA here is from genome assembly GCF_037356315.1 of Lithobates pipiens. NCBI lineage: Eukaryota > Metazoa > Chordata > Amphibia > Anura > Ranidae > Lithobates > Lithobates pipiens. The sequence goes on from NW_027507718.1 coordinate 270,645,983, forward strand.
TTGGTAATTATAAAAAAAAAATATTTTGTAATTGATCTAAATAATCATTTAATAATATAATACAGTGGTGTGAAAAAGTGTTTGCCCCCTTCCTCATTTCCTGTTCCTTTGCATGTTTGTCACACTTAAGTGTTTCGGAACATCAAACCAATTTAAACAATAGTCAAGGACAACACAAGTAAACACAAAATGCAATTTGTAAATGAAGGTGTTTATTATTAAAGGTGAAAAAAAATCAAAACCATCATGGCCCTGTGTGAAAAAGTGATTGCCCCCTAAACCTAATAACTGGTTGGGCCACCCTTAGCAGCAACAACTGCAACCAAGCGTTTGCGATAACGTGCAATGAGGCTTTTACAGCGTCCTGGAGGAATTTTGGCCCACTCATCTTTGCAGAATTGTCCTAATTCAGTTACATTAGAGGGTTTTCGAGCATGAACGGCCTTTTTAAGGTCATACCACAACATCTCAATAGGATTCAGGTCAGGACTTTGGCTAGGCCACTCCAAAGTCTTCATTTTGTTTTTCTTCAGCCATTCGGTGGTGGACTTGCTGGTGTGTTTAGGATCATTGTCCTGCTGCAGAACCCAAGTTCGTTTCAGCTTGAGTACACGAACAGATGGTCGGACATTCTCCTTCAGGATCTCTTGGTAGACAGCAGAATTCATAGTTCCTTTTATCACGGCAAGTCTTCCAGGTCCTGAAGCAGCAAAACAGCCCCAGACCATCACACTACCACCACCATATTTTACTGTTGGTATAATGTTCTTTTTATGAAATGCAGTGTTCCTTCTACGCCAGATATACTTGGACACACACCTTCCAAAGAGTTCCACTTTTGTCTCATCGGTCCACAGAATGTTGTCCCAAAAGTCTTGGGGATCATCAAGATGTGTTGTGGAGAAATTGAGACGAGCTTTGATGTTCTTTTTGCTCAGCAGTGGTTTTCTCCTTGGAACTCTGCCATGCAGGCCATTTTTGCCCAGTCTTTTCCTGATGGTGGAGGCATGAACGCTGACCTTAACTGAGGCAAGTGAGGCCTGCAGTTCCTTGGACGTTGTTGTGGGGTCTTTTGTGACCTCTTGGATGAGTCGTTGCTGCGCTCCTGGGGTAATTTTGGGCGGCCGGCCACTCCTGGGAAGGTTCACCACTGTTCCATGTCTTCGCCATTTGTGGATAATGGCTCTCACTGTGGTTCGCTGGATTCCCAAAGCTTTGGAAATGGCTTTATAACCCTTTCCAGACTGATAGATCTCAATTACTTTCTTTCTCAATTGTTCCTGAATTTCTTTGGGTCTCGGCATGATGTGTAGCTTTTAAGGATCTTCTGGTGGACCTTACTGTGTCAAGCAGCTCCTATTTAAGTGATGCCTTGATTGTGAACAGGTGTGGCAATAATCAGGCCTGGGTGTGGCTAGAGAAATTGAACTCAGGTGTGAACAACCACAGTTATAGTATGTTTTAACAAGGGGGGCAATCACTTTTTCACACAGGGCCATGATGGTTTGGATTTTTTTTCACCTTTAATAATAAACACCTTCATTTACAAATTGCATTTTGTGTTTACTTGTGTTGTCCTTGACTATTGTTTAAATTGGTTTGATGTTCTGAAACACTTAAGTGTGACAAACATGCAAAGGAACAGGAAATGAGGAAGGGGGCAAACACTTTTTCACACCACTGTATATTGATAAGTATATCAGTGTGTGTATATATATATATATATACAGACATACCCCACTTTTAAGTACACAATGGGGCTTATTTACTAAAGCTGGAAAGTGCAAAATCAGACTCACTTCTGCATAGACACCAATGAGCTTCTAACCCCAGCTTGTTAAATTAAGCTTTTGTAATAAAACCTGGAAGCCCATTGGTTTCTATACAGAAGCGTTTTTGCACTTTCCAGCTTTGGTAAATAAAACCCATTGTGTGCATATATATATATATATATATATATATATATATATATACACAGGGCTTTTTTTCAGTGGGAACGCGGGGGAACGCATTTCCGGCACCTCCAGCACTGAATGTATGTACTGGCAAGGTCTGGAGGGTCTATTGATGCTGGCTGATGGGGTATCTATTATTGCTGGTGGGGATCTGTTTTTGTGTTAGGATCTATTGTTGCTGGGCTAGTCTACTGCTGCTTGTGGGGGGTCTTATCTTGCTGGGGGGGTCAATTGTTGCTGGGTGGGATCTACTGTTGAGGGAGAGGTCTATTGTTGCTGGGGTGGCACTTTGCTGTAGTGGGTCCATTGTGGCTGGGGGAAAGTCTTTAGTTGTGTGGGGGATCTATTATTGCTGGGAAGGGGGTCCTTTGTGGGGTGGAGTCTATTATTGCTCATTGCAAGGGATCTGTTTTACTATCTTTCTTGTTTTCATTAACAAACTTCATAGAAATTACTGAGTAGCACACAATAATTGGTTCTGCATTCTCTGAAAGGTTCTGTACTGGGAGGTGGGTAGGGTGGTGGAACCAAGGGATGGTGCTCAGAGACAGGTATGGGGGGCAAGCGTACATATTCGCCAGCACACCATGGATCGACAAATTTTCATCCAAAAGGTTTAATGAAGAGAAGCACATCACAAAGGAGAAGTGTAACGTTTTGGAGCCGCGCAGGACCCCTTCGTCAGGCATGTGATGGGGTATGGGTGGCAGAGACGAAGGGTAACTTGGAAGGGGGAGTTCCTGCACCTATTCCCTGAGAAAAAAAGCCCTGTGTATATATATATATATATATATATATATATATATATATATATATATGTTAATGTTGCTTATTAGCTTTTAATTTTGATAGCTTCTAAATGAATATTCTCATTCATTCAGGTGGCCCTGATTCCTCGGCAACATATAGTCTTGACATCCTCTACTCTGGTTCAGGCATCCTAAGAAGAAGCAACATGGATACCTTTGCCTATTCCAAAAATACAGAACTGCATGCCATTCAGGTAAATAGGAGCATAGACAATTTAATTATTAACTACAAATACCCTGGTAAGTATGCTTGCTGATTCTGTGTGGTATCCTTTAGGCCTTGTCCTGAAGACTGAGAACTTCCTTCAAGATGTGTTGCCTGACATGTTATATTTCATGCTAAATTAGCACTCAACAGCTGAAATGCATCTCAGGACCTTGAGAACTGTATGTGTAACAGGAGCATAGCAGAGGGAAATACACCTGTGTAATATAACAGATGGCTTCCCTTGCTTTTTTTTATTTATCCTGTTTTTACTACAAAGTATTATTCTCCACACAGTGGACCCTTTAAGGTGACTGTATTGAAAATCCTGGTCAATGTAGGTAATTCTTAGGTCTATTATAACAATACAGAAACAATGCTAAACGGAATTGTGGTCCATGAATGGATTTTTTTTGGGGGGGGGGGGGGGGATTGATGCCCTTTGTTGTGGATTGCAGACCCTCCAATGGCATTTTTTTGAAAATAAAATACATCCAACATCCAACAAGGAGACTAGGGCATCCTTTTAATGACCACAGCAGGTATGCATACCAAGACCAAGTGCAGAGATCATACCTACAGAGTTGCAGAGAGATATACAGTACAATATTATCAGGTGGTTTAACTCTTTAGCATCTGTGGAAACTTTGAAATATCAGTTGTGGTTGGTCTAGCCCTTTAGTAAAGGGAAATAGGGTGTCATATTAAAGGCTTAGGATTTAAATGATATTATGAAAGTTTTTGACAGTGGCCAGATATAGGAATTCTCTATCTTTAGTAGAGCTGCAGGATTCTGGCTAAAATGAGAATCACATTTTTTTTGCTTAGAAAATAGATCATGATTCTCTCACGATTCTTGCAGCGTTTTTGTTTTTTTATTATTATTAATTGAAGTGTATTTTTTCCCAAAAAATTGCGTTTGAAAGACCGCTGGGCAAATACAGTGTGACATAAAATATTGTAGCAATTGCCATTTTTTTCCCCTAGGGTCCCTGCTAAAATATATATAATGTTTGGGAGTTCCAAGTAATTTTCGAGCAAAAAATATTGATTTTAACTTAAGAAAGAAGGGTCAGAAAAAGATTTAGGCTTTAAGTGGTTAAACTTCCTGCATTTACACTTGTTGAAAACTTGGCAAACTGCCCAGATTTTTTCTTTATAAACAGAAGTGTATCCCTTTGATCTAGGAAAGAAGCTTAGTTACAATGTTTCATATTAAAGCGGGAGTCCGCCGGGACTCCGCGTTTTTTTTTTTTTTTAAAGCCAGCAGCTACAAATACTGCAGCTGCTGACTTTTAAAATAGTGACACTTACCTGTCCAGCGCGCCCGCGATGTCCGCACCCGAAGCCGATCTCTCAATCGTCTCTCGGGTGCTGCCGCCACCATCTTGGGTATGGGAATCAGGAAGTGGAGCCTTTCGGCTTCATTTCCTGGTTCCCTACTGCGCATGCGCGATTCGCGCTGCGCAATAAGGATGGACCCGCTGCCTCTGGGATCTGTGTGTTTCCCAGCAGGCAGCGGGGGGACTTTCGGAAAGGGGCGTAATCTACGCCCCTTTCTGCAGAGAGCTATCCCGGAAGTGGGTGCAGATACCTGTACTGTACAGGTACCTGCACCCCCCTCCCCCCTGAAAGGTGCCAATTGTGGCGCCGGAGGGGGGGAGGGTTCCGATGAGCGGAAGGTCCACTTTAGGGTGGACCTCCGCTTTAGAAACTTGGCAGACTGCCCAGGTGTTTTCTTTTGACAGCTGTGAGAGCAGATAAGTCTCTCCACTTGTTATATGAAAGAATTGGCAAACTCTGCAATAGAGATCGTTAGAGGGGATGAATCGAGATCGCGATTTTTTTAAGATTAATTGTGCAGCTCTAATCTTTATGATATCGTCCAATTATCTGATAAAGCCACATGCATGTTCTTCATACATGCACTAGTAATAAGCCACGTAAATTACTTTGTGTTCACTGTTATGATCATGCAGAATTGTGATAGAGTATTCGGCACTTTTAGTCAATTCTAAATCAAATACTATTGTAATATTTTTCAGCCCAACACTATTTATTTTATTATAGGTTGTTATTGAAGCACAAGGACTTGAATCGCTAATAGCTGCAACACCTGATGAAGGAGAGGAAGACTTGGAGTCCTTTGCTGGAATGTCAGCCATCTTGTTTGATGTTCAGCTTCGCCCTGTAACCTTTTTCCAGGGTTATAGTGATTTAATGTCAAAAATGTTTTCAGCAACTGGTGACCCAATAAATGTAGTGAAAGGACTGGTGCTTCTAACAGACCATTCTGAGGTAATAATGCACACAAATTTGCATTACTTAATTTTTGTGTATATGTCTAAGTTATAAGTGTGAAAGAACTTATAATACATCTGTGTTATTTCTATACCTACACACTGATGATTAAGTATACATTTCCAACACTTACTAAATGTCATCTCATACTGCATTCCATAATGCTATCCCCCTTCACACATGCCTAGGTTTTGCAAGCATACGTGTTTTCACTCTACATCTCACATTGGCTCACACAACACCTCACAGTATTGTATATCACCACTCCAGCAACCCTGACCTGCAGTCTGTCAAATATATTTGAGGTGGAATTGTATTATTATGATTATCACCTTGGTTATTTTATTAAGCAGTCCACACCAGCCACACTAGTTTTCTATTCCATAAAAAAGTTTTTAGTGCTGTATCTAATGCTAGGACAGGGTCATTCAGTGCCCACGGTGAAGATACCAAACTGCACAAATCCCCCCGCTTTTCCATTTTCTTCCCTTAATGTGTGAACAAGATTGTCTTCTGCTGTCTTAATCCCACTCCTTACCTCAATGACAATGCACAAATCTCGGGTGCCATTTGGATTTCACATGGACCTAGAAAGTGTGCAGGGACATCATGGGACTTGCCTGCTGTGTGTTCCCTGTGCTGCTTCTGAATATTGCCCCTAATTGCCATGGCATATAATGAAGGACTAAAAAGGATGTGGCGATGGTAATAAGGTAAGTATAAATCTGTGTACAGCACTGAGTATAGAAGGAGGCAGAGTAAAATGTATAGCATGCCACACAGAGTGAAACAATGCAGAAAAGGTAATTTACAGCACAGCATACAGAATGAGGGAGTATGGAAAATAAAATGTTCAAGAAGGCTTAAAATTGTGGCTGTTGGAATATATAAACATTGACTGCATCTCCTTGAAGACCATTTTCCACCAAGATTCTTTGATTTTTTTGTTAGTCATCAATGGTCATGTTAGGCTCACATTTGGGCTGATTCAGCAAGAATCAGCCAAAATTGGAGCCATGCATAGCCAACATTTAGCCTCGATAGGGGCATACTGTAGATCAATATTTTTTAAACACAGCCTTCAGGGTCTGATTACATTTCATCAGTTGTAGAAAAACTGCTCACTGGCTCCATAGCAAACACCACCTTCCTGCAGTTCTAGAGGGTGGGGGCAGTTATGGCAAAGCTTCACTATAGGTCAGAGATAGGCAGCGTTTGCTTACTGTGTGTACTCAAACTTTGGGCTGATAGGGGTCTGCCTAGTGTAACAGATCTCTACCAGGTGGCTCATTCAGTTGATTGGGTATTAGATGAACCATTCCTAACTATTAATCTGCAAATTTGCCTGGGTTTAATTTGCTATGGGTTTGGCCAGTCTTGTGTAAAGTTTGGCAAATTCACTGAAGTCCATAGGAGGCAAATCCTGTTGTTAAATTCTTACCATTTCTAGGGCTAATAGGCAAACACCTGTCAAAAAAAAAAGGTATGGAAAGCTGGGCATTGTCATGGTGAACATGCATCAATGTAAAAAAAAAGCATAAAGCAGAGAGGAGGTTTTGTGTGACTGTGTGTATGCAAGCCAAGCTTGAGTGGAATTCCGCTCGTGTACACGGCATTAGGCATTGGCGAAATGTGTGCAGATTGGGACCATGAAAAGTATTTCTTTAGAACACAGGCTGATGCCCCCAGGAAGTCATGGCCCCAGTCTTGTGTAAACTGAGGTTTATAGTGCGTAAGCAAGAGATAAACCATTATTTCAAAGCAATTATAGCAATTTATGGACATTTGGGCCTGATTCACACCTGTGCATTTTTAGTGCTTTTTGCATTTTGCAGGTTTGCACTACAGTCCATTTAACATGGTTTCCTATGGAACACGCTCTGTAGTGCAAATCTGCAAAATGCAAAAATCATTAAGAATGCATAGGTGTGAATTGGGCCTAAAAGATTTTCTTAGATGAAATAAGGCTGAATATAATGGAAAACATATTGCAGAGTGTTCATGTTGTCCATGCGGAATTGCAGAATGAATAGATGCACATAATTGCAGTAATACATGTCAGGTATTAGGAAGATTGTTTCTTTCAGTGTGTTTGTGCAGTAGAAGAAATATAGATGATCAGCACATTGATTTTTTTGTGAAATATGAGCAGTATTTTTGCTATATTATAGTAACAAGTTTTAGATTCCTTTCCCCATCTTTCCCAATAATACTGACCCTGTGCTATTACTTTCTTAGACTATTCAGCTGCAGTCTGGGCTACAGGCCAGTGTAGAGTTCCAGGGTGGACTGGCCATTGATATCTCAGGGGGAATGGATTTCAGCCTGTGGTATCGAGAATCCAAAACCAGTGTTAATAACCGGTAAGATACCCTGTTATCATGCTCAGTATAAAACAGATATCTACCTGAATTCCAAAGCATACAAAGTTTTGTTTTTGTTTTTTATAATCGGCATAACGTTGCAAAAAAGCTATCGGTCTTATTTAACAAATCAGAGAAAAGTGCAGTTGTGTATTGAAAGAAATCAACCAATAAGACATTTCATCAATTCAGAGTAGTTGGGACAATGAGAAATGATGCTGACTTGCTGTAATGGAGTAGAGTTCTTTGTACATTACATTTTAGCCTCACTAAGCAAAGGCCTATGTGCTCATGTGCCTAATTTCTTTGACACCACTTTTGAAACTGTATTAAATAATACAGTTACATATAACTCAGTTCAATAAGTTCAATTTCTTGTCAGTTATATCAGAGAACATTTATAGGTTGAACTTGTGTATTTTTTTCAAACTTATGAGCTATGTAATTATGTGACCCAGGACATTAAAGTAAATCTAAACCCAAAAACAGAAATTACCTTTATTGTAATATTTTAGTCCTTAGGTGTGTTGTGTTTGCATTAGTTTTCTTTTTTCAGATTTTCCCTTTAGTTTCACCTAGCAATTGTGAAAATAACACACTTTCTATCCAAGGGCAGTTACATTTTTTTCACTACTCTGTATCTATGGAGGGAGTCATAGCTGTGACACAGGCTACCTTTCTGATTTACACACACATCTTCCTCTCTTCTTCTACTTTACATGGGGGGTGGAAGAATCTGTATCTTACAGACGAAAGCTCAGAAGGAAGATAAAAAGTTTTTGCACTCAGTTTAATTCACAAGAAGATTCAAGGACACTGCAATTCTGCCAAGATCAACCTTCTGTGCTAAAGACTTGAGAGCTGCAATGTATTGAATTTTGGTTATTGGGTTTTGATATCCTTTAAACCTGATTTCTTGATGGTCATTACTGCTGCTGAACTTTGAATATATGCTTATTTATTAAATGCTCATTGTTAAGCCATCAGTGACACTGTCACATTTAGGTATGTATGCAAAGGCTTCCCTTATGGGGCAAAAAGACAACAACACCTTTCCAGCCTCCTGGCCATTTGTGAAAAATGAATGCTCAGATAATCAAGACTTTACACTTAGGAATATAACTAATGCATAGAATGTTGTGATTACATTAAGATTTTGAAGCATTGGTATAAGTGTTTATGGATTAAGTAATGCCTAGTTGTACACAGTTACCATCTCTATGACAAAACCCAGTGTGGTAAATGTGTCAGATGGATGGTAATCAGATGGGAATTGCTGTTGTGGCCATTGCTGAAATTAATCCTTGAATATTCGAATGCCATCAGGAATTTTCAGGAAGTTTCCTTTTTTCCTCTGGTCTGCTTGGCACATGGATGGCTCAATTTCAGCTTGGCACCAGTCTCATGCTTTGGATCAGAGAATGCTTGTATGTTGTCCTGGCCAGTTGTTCTAAATTTGGTAAATCATATATCCATTCAATTTAGCAAGAAACCTTCATCAGAAGCAACGCCATGAACAGGAGCATCAGCCCCCACTAATAACCCTACATTTTTTTAAGTACCTCTGTCTTCTTAGCCTTTTTTGGAGAAACTAGAGAGGGTTAGAACTGTTGTTTCTCCTTAATGGGTATTTCCCTGCATTTCCTGACTCAGGAAACACAACAGGAAGTGAACGTTAATATTCTCAAAATGGGGGAAAATCCTTCCTCTACCAGTTATCACCAAAACAGTTGTATCCATTGGAAGACATCCCTTTCACTCATGTTCTGGTGACAAATTTAGATCCCCTCACTTTCTACCTACTGATTGCAATGATCCTCAGGACACATAGGCTAGAATCACCCAAGTTCTGGCCTTTTTTGCAGCTGAATGACAGGGGAAATATCTTACATTCTATAGGTAGTAGGCTTAATCTTGGCTAGAAGCCATGTTCCTGTGAGCAACCTAGACACAGGGATGAATCTGAAGACCTAACCAGGCAATTGCAGACTCCACAAGATACCTCTACTTCAGCTCTGTCAGATAAGTTTTATGGCATGGTAAAGGTCTCCATCAGCAGTTTTGGATAAGCTAATCATTAAAAAAAAAAAAAAAAAAAAAAAAAAAACAAGGTTTTGTGTGTTTATGAAGAAAAGGCTGTTGTTTATTCATGACATGTTGCCATATTTTCAGATTTCCTTCAACACTAATCAACCATATTTATGTTCCTACAGTGGGGCTATAGTCATCACAGGCAACATTACTGTTGATTCGGGGTTTGCAAATGCTGGCATGGAAACCCGCTTGGAAACTGAGTCTTCCTTTAATTTTATTACCACAGTGAAGTTTTCATCATATCCATTTTTGGTGTGTATGCAAATGGATAAAGGAACATTCCCATTCAGGTAATATTTTACTTTCTACTAGAAGATAGATAGATAGATAGATAGATAGATAGATAGATAGATAGATAGATAGATAGATATAAATGTTATTTAGGGTGCAGTCACAGGATTCAAAGCTGAAAAGGTAAGTATTTATAATAAGACATTAATTAATAATAAGATATTTATTTTAGTAAAAGAGTAACTTTAAGGCAACTTTACAAGACTGTAATAATTATGTGCACAAGGTTAAGTGTAAGGGTGGATTCACGCTTGCGAGTGCACCCACATGCGATTAGATGTGAGAAACCCATTGGTGGTTCCCATGACTAGCTGCGAGAGGCACCCCCAGCTGCATTAGAGATTACAAGTGAGTGGCTGCAATTAGCTGCAAGAGCCAGCAGCAGCTACTGCTTTCAATGGGGCTCCCTCTCACTGCTAAACGTGGGAACCCCCGCTGAGGTTCTAATCACATGTGGGTGCACTCTCAAGCATGAATGCACCCTTACACTTGACCTTGTGTACATAATTCTTCCAGTCTTGTAAAGTTACTCTGTTACTATAATAAATGTCTTATATTAATTAATACATTTCTTATTATAAATACTTATCTTTTCCGCTGCTGACACTATATCCCTCTGATCTCCGCTGTAGTGAAGATAAACCCCTGAACAATCTTCAGAATGCAACTCTTGTAGTGTTAAATCCCTGTTCTTTAGCTGGCTGGCTGCGGTTTAATACACTGGCCTCTATGTCATTGCGGTCTTGCATGTCCAATGCGTCCTGCGGTACGCAGTGGGGGACCAAGAAGTTGATAGTTTTGAAAATGTCAGATTCTGAGGAATCTTCAGCCCAGGGTTTTATCCTCACTACAGCAAGAATTGGCAGCATGAGCAGCAGGAGAGTTGAGTGTTTTCTGTCTTCTTTGCAGAAAACACTTTATTTTAGATATTTATTTTAGCAACAGTGATGCTTTAAAGCTGAACTTCACGTAAAATCTGTTGGATATGTGGTAAGATGAGGCACTGAGCTCTTGAGGAATATAGAATTAAGCTTTATTTGCACGGGAGAACAGCATATATGTGTGTGAGAACAGCATTACAGGAGAGAACAGAGAGAGGAAAAAATCGTCCTTCCTGTGCAGAATATACAAGCATACAGTAAGTATCTCATAAAAGTGAGTACACCCCTCACATTTCTGTAAATATTTTACTGTATCTTTTCATGTGACAACACGACAACAAAAAATGACACTTTGCTACAACATAAAGTAGTGAGAGTACAGCTTGTATAATAGTGTAAGTTTGCTGAAAAAAAAATGCTACCAGCATTGCTGCAGAGGTTGAAGGGGTGGGGGAGTCAGCCTGTCCGTGCTCAGACCATACACCATACACTGCATCAAATTGGTCTGCATGGCTGTCATCCCTGAAGGAAGCTTCTTCTAAAGATGATGCACAAGAAAGCATGCAAACAGTTTGCTGAAGACAAGCAGACTTAGGACATGGATTACTGGAACCATATCCTGTGGTCTGATGAGACCAAGATAAACTTATTTGGTTAAGATGGTGTCGATAGTGTGTGGAGGCAACCAGGTGATGAGTACAAAGATAAGTGTGTCTTGCCTATAGTCAAGCATGGTGGTGGGAGTGTCATGGTCTGGGGCTGCATGAGAGCTGTTGGCACTAGAGAGCTACAGTTCATTGAGGGAACCATGAATGCCAACGTGTACTGTGACACACTGAAGCAGAGCATGATCCCCTCCCTTCGGAGACTGGGTGGCAGAGAAGTATTCCAACATCATAACAACCCCAAACACAAATCCAAGAAGACCACTGCCTTGCTAAGAAGCTGTGGGTAAATATGATGGACTGGCCAAGCATGTCTGCAGACCTAAACCCTTTTGAGCATCTGGAGCATCAACGGAAGGTGGAGGAACGCAAGGTCTTTAACATCCACCAGCTCTGTTATGTTGTCATGGAGGAGTGGAAGAGGACTCCAGTGGCAACCTGTGAAGCTTTGGTGAACTCCATGCCCAAGAGGGTTAAGGCAGTGCTGGAAAATAATGGTGGCCACACAAAATTTTGACAATTTGGGCCCAATTTGGACATTTTCACTTAGGGCTCACTTTAGTTGCCAGCGGTTTAGACATTAATGGCTGTGTGTTGAGTTATTTTGAGGGGACAACAAATTTACACTGTTATACAAGCTGTACAATCACTACTTTACATTGTAGCAAAGTGTAATTTCTTCAGTGTTGTCACATGAAAAGATATAATGAAATATTTGCAAAAATGTGAGGGGTGTACTCACTTTTGTGAGATACTGTATATAAACACACAGACTCTAGTATATCACTGTGCATACTACATGCTGTTACACATCCAACAAAATCAAAAGTTACCCTTGCAGTGGGGCATTACCACACAGAAGCTTTACATGCTTCTCTTTGTCTAGGACAGGGATCTGCAATTAGCGGATCTCCAGCTGTTGCAAAACTACAAGTCCCATCATGCCTCTGCCTTTGGGTGTCACGCTTGTGGCTGTCAGAGTCTTGTTATGCCTCATGGGATTTGTAGCTCTGCAACAGATGGAGGTCCACTAATTGCATATCCCTGGTCTAGGAGATCATAAACACCAGTCATACTTACCTTATTCCTCACTTACACAAGTCTCCTCCCAGCTGCATGACTGGCTCCCACAGCTGCTTCTCTTTGCTGCTCTGTGAATTGCTGGCACTCTGATGTCATCACACGCAATGCAGAACCATAATTCCTGCATTGTTAGAGAGGATATAGAGGGCCCATATACCCAAAGCATCAGAGAGATGAGGAGACTGCTGGGCAAATGAAGGATAAGGTAGGTATCAGCTTTATAGTGCATGACTTAACATTTCTAGTAGCAGGGTAATGTTGCTAATTGAAACTAATACTGCTGCTTCAGCCATGAAATGTATAGGATGTGCAGTTATAAAAAAAAAGAATCTTTTATTGTCCCATATTTTGAATAAGTGATTATATAATTGATACCAATTTGCAGGCGGTATGTCACAAAATACGAAAGACTACCCTGCGGTAAATCGTATGTGTCTCGGAAAGGAAAAGTACAGAATGTTGCAGGTTCTGAGCTCCCTCTTCATCAAGCAAACTCCAACATGTGCAGAGAAGTGTTTGCAGAGCAAGATTCCTCAGACAGCTGGTTCTGAAGGTTACCAGATACATTCCATTTTGCTGAACCAGTGGCTCTCACTGGAGGGTTGTGTATGTACTGTATGTGTTTAGTGCATGCATCAAGTTTACATATTTACATGTATTTAAGTCATTTGTAAAGTGTTAAACAATAAAGAAATTGTTAAAGGTTACGACGTGCACTAAAATTGTAGTGAGTGTTCTGTGTTTATTCCCTGCAATACTGTAGCCATATTAGTGCACTACAGCTGAATACTATCTGTGATACCTTTTTTATTTGCATTAACAGCTAAATTGTCACAACATGCTTTCTTCTAAGCTTCGGCCTTGGGCTTCAAAGCAAGGCCTGAAAATGTAACTGTTAGTGGAAATAAAAAAGCATCACGGGCAGTACCCAATTGACTTGCTCCCTGCAGTAGAAACATTGGTTGTGACATTTACAAGTGACCGTTTTACTCCTGGCATTGTAAAGATTCAGTTGTCCTTACAAATACAAATACTGGGGCACAACAAGCAAAAGGGATGTGCAAGTAAAACTAATGGCAACTAATGAGATTCATCCTTTAAGTTTACAGAAGACAATAAAGGATACTTCCTGATCAGTCTAAAGATAACTGATTTTCTGAGGCTTAGTTATTCTGCCCTCCTAATAAACATTATTACATCAAAATTGTTTTTTTTACTTTAATGTGTTCTCTGTATTTAGGTAAAAAAACTCCCCACTGCCTACACTACCCCCCCCCCCCCCCCACCTTCCCCTTACACTTACCTGACTCCTCTCTCTGGTCCAGTACACTCCCGGCAGTAGCCCCGATCTCCTCTTTTCCTGGCCTCTCAAGAGACACTGAGGTCAGCGAGTGGCTCCTGCTGCTGTCAGTCAAACTCTTGTGAGGAGAAAGCTGGGGCGTGACTTACCATTGCTGTCTATTGACGCACACAGCGCGCATTGGGAGCGGCAACACGAGTGCCCCTATAGCACATGGCTTGCTAAGGGAGCGCATAAAAGAAGAAGAAGTGAACAGCGTCAGCAGGGGACTGCCAAAGAGGAGTTAAGGGATTGCTCTGTGCAATATCGTACACAGAGCAAGTAAGTATAACCTCTTTTTTATTTTAACACCAGCAAATTACCTTTAGTATCACTTTAACCGCTTGCCGACCAGTGCACGGTGATATACGTCAGCACAATGGCACGGTTGCACAAATGGGCGTACGGGTGCGTCCCCTTTAAGATGCAGCATTGTGGGTCCGTGCCCGCCTCGTACTCTGTGAGCGTGCCTGCAGGTCCTGCGGACTCGATGGCTGCCGGTGTCCCGCGATTGTGTCACAGAGCGGCAGAACTGGGAGATGCCTATGTAAACAAGGCATTTCCCTGTTCTGCCTAGTGACATGACAGAGGTCTGTCATCGAGAGCAGTGATCGCTGTCATGTCAGTGGTAGCCCACACCCCCACAGTTATAATCACTCCCTAGGACACACTTAACCCCTTTATCGCCCCATAGTGTCTAACCCCTTCCCTGCCAGTGTCATTTATACAGTAATCAGTGCATTTTTATAGAACTGATTGCTGAATAAATTACAATGGTCCCAAAATATTGTCAAAAGTGTCCAATGTGTCTGCCATAAAGTCGCAGTCATGGTAAAAATCGCAGATCGCCTCCATTACTAATAAAAAAAATAATAAAAATGGCATAAATCTATCTCCTATTTTGTAGACGCTATAACTTTTGCGTAAACCAATCAATATACGCTTATTGCAATTTTTTTTTTTACCAAACATATGTAGAAGAATACATATCAGCCTGAACTGAGAAAGAAATTCGTTTTTTTATATTTTTTTGGGGGATATTTATTATAGCAAAAAGTAAAAAATATTGCATTTTTTTTCAAAATTGTTGCAATTTTTTTGTTTATAGCGCAGAAAATAAAGACCGCAGGGGTGATCAAATACCACCAAAAAAAAGCTCTATTTGTGGGCAAAAAAGGACTTCAATGTTGTTTGGGAGCCACGTCGCACGACCGCACAATTGTCAATTAAAACAACGCAGTGCCATATCGCAAAAAGTGCTCTGGTCAGGGAGGGGGTAAATTCTTCCGGGGCTGAAGTGGTTAACTATTGTAATATTGTTATGATGAAAGTGTTGTTTTTTTTTTGATTACATTGGTTTATTTAGAGCAGCCATATTTAGTATGAAATCACAAAACGTTAATGCAGTTTAAATGCTGATTCGATTGCAGAAGTTTGGTGTTCCCTGCTCTATGGGTCTGTTGTAGCTAGTGCAGTGGCACCATTAAAAGGTGAGGCTCACAAACCATTGGGTACCTGCAAATGGCAGTCTAAGCTTTGAGTGTATACTGGATTTCCTCTGTAATGTTATTAGGTACTGTGCTTTATATAATACAATCTTTGTTCTTTAAAAAATCAAAGACCTTATAAAAATGTAAATACCACATAATTATATTCCTACTGGATATATTAGTTTTATGAAACTGAATACATCCTAATAAAAATAGTCAAAATAAGCTAGCCATAGATGGATTAAAATGTGGCCAGTTCAGCAGGGACCAGACAAAGTTCAATCCATGTGTGGGAATCCATTTGACAGAAGTCAATCATGCCGCGCACACACGAGAAATGTTCAATGTGAGCTTGTTGACGGAAAGTCCGACCGTGTGTCTGCTCCATTGAACATTTGCTGTTGGAATTTCCGGCCACAAATGTTTGAGAGCAGGTTCTCGAATTTCCTGCCAACTTCACTTGTTGTCAGAAAGTCCGATCATGTGTACACAAGCCCGTCGCACAAAAGCTCACGCATGCTTGGAGTCAAGCAGAAAAAGGAGTTGATGTCCACCAAATATATATAGAATGCCAAAATGAACCCACTTCCCTATAATCATAGAAACAAAAAAACACCCAAAAAGGAATGAGTGTATAACCTCTATGGGAATTTAAATTGGGTTGCTGCCATTATATTAATAGATAAGAAAAGTTTTTTAATAATTGAAATTATTTATTCAACAAAATAGAAAAAAGCCACTAAAAACAAGTAGCATTACACATAAAAAATTGGATGTATACTAGAGGTACACAACATATATACACATAGAACAATGAATGACCAGGTCTATTGCAAGAGATGATCTTTACAAAAAGTAACCCAATGTTTCGAGGTATATATAAACAGTTGACCTCTTGGTAAAATCAAGTAGATCTGTAGTAAGTAATCAAGAAGAAGGACCTGCACTGGCCTCCTATTTCTAGGCTCATCTTACGTCTTGTACGTCACAGCGTTCTCACGTTTGGAATTTCCGACAACATTTGTGTGACTGTGTGTATGCAAGTCAAGTTTGAGCCAACATCCTTCGGAAAAAAAATCCACAGTTTTGTTGTCGGAAATTCCGATCGGGTGTATGCGGCATTAGACTTTTGACAAAGACCGTTGGAAAAGGAATGTGTATTCTGACACAGTGGTCAGTCTTGCTGTCAGAATGCACTGTCTCAGCAGGGGAGGTTCCTTTATCTACCTCCCCTTGTGTGGTAGGAGAAATCCGTTTGTTTTTTTTCTTTTTGGTTCAGCCCACCAAGACCCATCTATGGCCAGCTTTAGTCACTAGTATTCAAAAAGTATGTATCAGGTAAGCCAATGCTATCACCCAAAATTTTAGGATGTGAATTTTGTTCAAATGACATACTATATATTAACTGGTCTGTAGTAAGTGTTTAATATGTTTTAATGTGTTATGCTTTAATCTTAAGAGATTTATTTATACTAGAGTAACAGCGAATATTTTACATGTACCCAGCCACATTGTTGTATCTATGTATACATCATGTACGTTAATAAATTATTTGCATGCAGTTTATTACTGTATTAGCAATTTGGATCGCTGCAACAGAAACACATACCTTTCTAAGTTTAACATAAATGAAAACTTGAAAATAAATGAACTTGTAAAATGTTTCTGACTCTCTTTTTCATCCTAGTTCCTGGTACAAAATCATTTAGATAACCCCTGGGAAGTTAGCTGATACACCTTCACATTTATGTATATTTATGCATCAAAGTCATGTGTTATGGTATTCCTTAATATTTTCAGTTTGTTGGTAAGGTTACCCAGGGTGGTAATTGAGGGTAATTTTAATGTGATAATGAATAATAGTTTGGATAACAATAAAAATGTCAGTCCACTGTCTAATCAACAGTTATATTGGTCGAACTTAGAGCTTCGAAATATGAATACTGCTGAGATTTCAATATTTAGTTAAAAAAGTTTTTTCCAGTTATATTCCAGTTATTTCATTTACATATCTACATGATGTTTCTCAAGATTGACTATATTCTAACCTGATATTCAGCCTTATTGATTGGCTTTTCTACAGAAATAACTACCTAGTACATAGTATAGAAATTGGTAGCCTGATCCCCAACCAGGTTACCGGAAAATGGAGGCAGTTTGGACTATTACGGTACAGTAAAAACAGTACAATGAATAATGTAACAAAATTATAATTATAAAAGATACAGATGATTTTATTGATGCCAAAAAACAAATCATCGTTTACATATTGAAAGCAGTACACATATATCATCAGTGAGTAGTCACAATAAAACTGTTGATCACAGATATCAGTTTCCTCGACTAGTTTCGCTGACTTTTGCCACTTCATCGGGAGGTTTATCTGTGATTAGATAAAAAAAAACAACAAGGTAGTCAAAACATTGAAAAAATAATAAAATGTTACCATACAGCATCAAAATTGGGAGGATCTTTAGAAAGGGTAGAGATGGGGATACCTAGTACATAGATTGAAAAGTAAGTACATGTCCATGTCCAAGTTTACCAAAAAGACAAATATAAATAAACAGATAATAAATAAAAGCGAGTTCAGCAGGTAATGCTTGAATTTCAATCAGTGCGTTTGATCGACTTCTGTTGAAGAGACAGATTGGAAAATGTTTCTCAGTCAGTGGCTGAGGGTCCTGCTGTCAGAATACAATGTCCTCCTGCAGGGGGTGTTTCCTCCATCCATCCATTTTGGTGTGGATAAAGGACTCTGTTAGTATAGCCAGTGTGTGAGCAAGGTGCAGCATGGTATGGCGGGCAGTAACCACTCATAGTCCAAAATAGGCAGGAGCAATATGTTGTGGAAAAGTTCAACACAGTATATGTGATGGAGGATCACTGGTCTTCATTCTTAGAAGAGGTGCCGCCAGACTAGAAAAGTTGTTATTGGGAGGGTAGAGCAATATTTGCCTGAAGATGGGCTTGAAATCCTAACTTTCGGTAAATTAAAAAAGTACTTCTGAGTGCAATACTCACCTCCTCTCCAGAATTTTCCATATGAAAATTCCTTTCTGACACGACTTTAGTGTCTGACGTCCACTCACATATAATGATGCAGATTGCTGAGTAATGTCAATGCTGCTCTCAAAGAAGATCTGAAGAGGAAGAGAATCACTCAAAGACATCTGAAAAGAGAAGTTTAAAAAAAAAGAGAAAAAAAAATAAAGCAGGGAGCTTTAGGGTTGGAGGGGTATTCAAAAACTAGGTTAAAATTAGATCAGTTTAAATGAAAAACAATGCAGTGTACTAATTAACACATACACATGCCTCTTTCTGGCGAAAACGGGAGACCTAAATAGAACATATACAACAAACACCATCTTATTTTAGATAATTACTTTCAGTAAGAGTTATTTTTTTAATATTACAGGCTTGATTCACTACGATTGAGGAGTTATTATTTTTACATAGTTGGTAAGGTTGAAAAAAGACACCAGTCCATCAAGTTCAACCTGCGTGTGTGTATATACGTGTTTATGTCAATAGTACATTGTATATTCCCTGTATGTTGTGCTCGTTGAAGTGTCCATTTAATCATTTTTTTAAACTATCAACGCCCCCTGCTGATACCACTGCTTGTGAAAGAGAATTTAACATCCTTACCGCTCTGACAGTAAAGAACATTCTACGCAGTTAAACCGCTTCTCTTCCAACTTCAGTGCATGGCCACGTGTCTTTTTAAATTCTGTTTCACTGAAACGTTTTTTCCCTATGCTAGGGTCACCAGTAGGATATTTGTACATCTCTATCATTACCCCTCTCAAGCGCCTCCCCTCCAGAGAGAATGAGTTCAATGCTTGTAGTAGTTCCCCATAGCTGAGATCCTCTAGTCCCTTTTTTAGCTGTGTTGCCCTTCTCTGGACTCTCTCCAGTTCCAGCACTTCCTTCTTGAGGTCTGGTGCTCATAACTGGACAGCATACTCAAGATGTGACCAGAGTCTTGTCAAGTAAGAGGATTATTGTTTATCTCTTGAGTGAATGCCTTTTTTTAATGCATGCTAATATTCTGTTGGCTTTGCTTGCAGCAGCTTGGCATTGCATGCGATTGCTGAGCCTAAAGGCTGGTATACGGGCCGAATATTGGTGGATATCAGCCGTTTCAACAGAAACCGGGCGACATTCAGCCAGTGTCTAGAGCAGCCTATCTGGCTTCTGTTGGACGGGAATGCTGAAAATCCAGCAGCCGACCAGCTTTCAATGGCCATTGGCTGCAAGCGCTTACCAGTGTGTTCTGGCAGGGGGAGGCAGCTTCTTTGTCAGAACACAATAGCTCATTGAGGAGCTCACTGTACCAACTATGCAGAAAAAAACACAGGTGATGTTGGCGCTGTCACTTGGTATGAAATGATAAAAAGTCCATCAAATAAGTCCTTCTTATAAATTCTTTGTACAGATGAAAAGGCATAAAAACTTGAAATAGCTGGGAAATGGTGGAAAGAAGGGAAGGAAAAAAGACCTGTAACTGCAACTGCTGCTTGAAAAAGGAGCGTGCCTGTGTGTCTATTCAGAGCGCATGCTCCGAAATGTCGCTGTGACTGCCTGTGACGTCACTGCGCCCGACGCCTGCTTTCCACCGCTGACCAGAGCCAAGCCTCAGTCTCAGCTCTCTCATATAATCCGGAAACCCTGCTGGATAGGACTCCCCACACTTGGACAAACTCTAATCAGGCCACACTTAGCCCTTGTACACACGGTCGGAGATTCCGACAACCAAATCCGTCGGATTTTGTCCGTCGGATTTTGTCCGTCGGATCTTGTCCGAAACTGTTGCATACACACGGTTGGACAAAGTTGTCGAAAAATCCGATCTTTCAGAACGTGATGACGTAATTTCGTTACGATGGGACTACGTTCAGGCTAGTAGCCAATAGCTTTGATGTAGGAATTTGATCTGAGCATGCGTGGCACTTTGTCCGATCGGAATTCTCTACACATGATCGGAGTATGTCCTATCGGACCAGTTTGTCGGAAAATATTTCCAGCAAGTTGGAAAATTTGGTCCGACGGATATTCCGACGGAAACAGTCCGATGCATACCACACACAGTCGGAATATCCGACAACACGGTCCGATAGGACACATTCCGACGGAATCTCTAACCGTGTGTACAAGGGCTTAGAGGACATGTGCTGGAAGTCTCTTTTCTTCTATGTAAGTGGATTTATGCACCTGTAATATATTAAATGCAAATGGCTCTAACCTGAAGGAGCCTCTTCTGTTCTTTCTTTGTGCCAACTATGTGATGTTAGTACAGCAAACTCCTCCGTTTTTATTTTTTTAGTTCAGCGTGCTGGAACTAGAAGTAGAAAATTAAATTTTAATAATATTACAAAAGCTTACATAGCAATTTTCCATTTAATGTTTTATTAAAATTGGGGTTTCCCTTTGAAGGGAAATGGAAATGATAGTTATTAATGTATTGATTTGCCAAAAATATGCCATAGTCTTGCTGGTATGAAGCCACAGCTAATATGCTGTGCATGTATCTTTATATAGACATCTTTGTGAAATTGAGTAAATCTGCCCGTGGTAAAGCCTGATGATTTCAGTGTTCATTGCAAACAACATCCACGAGATCAGTTAACATGACAGCGCACTGGTTATTAGCTGCTGCGACAGCTGAGCATAATGAGAGTGCCTGTGGCTTTATACTTAACAGCTGTGAGCCTAAGGTAACCATTTAAAGCACAGGGATGCCATGGTAACAGGAACAACAAAACTGTTAATCTTCCAAAAATAAGGTATCATACAATGTATGCACTGTACAGCACACTATGCCAACCATACAGAAATGTGTTGTGGTCATGCTAGGACCTTTGGATTACAAACAATTTAAAAAGTCATGGTGGGATTATCACCAGGATACTTAATGTTATCTGCAAAGCTCCAGTATAGAATGTTTCTTTAGTCTTCTGTGAAAAAAAAAGACCTATTCCTTAAAAACTTTAATTAAAAAACATTTTTTTTTTATTATATCAGTGTGTTTATTTTTGGAGTATTTTACTGTTGTTGATTATTTGTCCATGAGCCTTGTTTAAATCTAATCTCCCAGGAAAATGTATCTCCCCTCCTTCCCATGACCTCTAACCCATTCAGCAGGTGTCCCTCCGACCAGAGTTTACATTTAAAGTGTATGTAAAAATTTTAGAACTATTTATTGCATATGAACATTATACAGTGCCTTGAAAAAGTGAAATTTTCCACATTTTGTCACGTTACAACAAAAAATGTAAATGTATTTTATTGAGATTTTATGTGATAGACCAACACAAAGTGGCACATAATCGTGAAGTGGAAGGAAAATGATAAATGGTTTTCAAAATGTTTTACAAATAGATATGTGAAAAGTTTGCCGTGCTTTTGTATTCAGCCCCCCTAATGCCACGTACACACGACCGGACTTTTCGAGGGACTAGGTCCGACAGACTTTCGACGGAGTTCTGACAGAGTTCTGACGGACTTTCCGAATGAACGGACTTGGCCACACACAATCACACCAAAGTCCGACGGATTTGAACGTGATGACGTACGACTGGACTAGAATAAGGAAGTTCATAGCCAGTAGCCAATAGCTGCCCTCGCTTCGGTTTTTGTCCGTCGGACTAGCACACACACGAGCGGATTTCTCGGTAGGAACTGGGTCCGGCGGAGTTCTGGCAGAAAAATTTGAAACATGTTCCATTTCTAAAGTCTGTCAGACTTTTGCAAATCAAAAGTCCGCTGCAGCCCACACACGATCGAATGGTCTGCCGGAATCATTCCGTCTGACTTTTGATGTTGAAAAGTCCGGCCGTGTGTACGCGGCATAAGTCAATACTTTGTAGAACCACCTTTCACTGTAATTACAGCTGCATGTCTTTTTGGGGATGTCTCTACCAGCTTTGCACAGAGTGACATTTTTGTCCATTCTTCTTTGCAAAATAGCTCAAGTTCTGTCAGATTGGATGGAGAGTGTCTGTAAACAGCAATTCTTGCCATAGATTCTCAATTAGATTTAGGTCTGGACTTTGACTGGGCCATTCTAACACATGAATATGCTTTGATCTAAATCATTCCATTGTAGCTCTGCTGTATGTTTAGGGTTGTTGTCATGTTGGAAGGTGAACCCCCAGTCTCTAACAGGTTTTCTTCTAAGATTGCCCTGTATTTGGCTCCATCCATCTTCTCATCAGCTTTCCTGTCCCTGCTGAAGAAAAGCATCCCCACAATATAATGCTGCCACCACCATGTTTCACGGTGGGGGTGGTGTGTTCAGGGTGATGTGCACATAGCGTTTTGCTTTTTAGGCTAAAACTTTTAATTTTGGTCTCATCTGACCAAAGCACCTTCTTCCACGTTTGCTGTGCCCCCCACATGGCTTCTCATAAACTGCAAACTAGACTTCTTATGGCTTTCTTCTTACCACGTTTCCATAAAGGCCAGCTGTGGATCTCTGCAGCTCCTCCAGAGTTACCATGTCTGCTTCTCTGATTAATGCTCTCCTTGCCCGGTCTGTCAGTTTAGGTGGACGGCCATGTCTTGGTAGGTTTGCAGTTGTGCCATACTCTCCATTTTGGGATGGTGAATTGAACAGTGTTCCGTGAAATTTTCAAAGCTTGGGATATTTTTTTATAACCTAACCCTGCTTTAAACTTCTCCACAACGTTATCTCTGACCTGTCTGGTGTGTTCCTTGGCCTTCATGATGCTGTTTATTCACTAGGGTTCCCTAGCAAACCTCTAAGGGCTTCACAGAACAGCTGTATTTATACTGAGATTAAATTACACACAGGTGGACTCTATTTACTAATTATGTGACTTCTGAAGGTAATTGGCTCCACCAAATTTTAGTTAGGAGTATCAGAGTAAAGGGGGCTGAATACAAATGCACACCACACTTTTCAAATATTTATATGTTAAAAAAAAATTGAAAACCATTTATCATTTTCCTTCCACTTCACAATTATGTGCCACTTTATGTTGGTCTACCACATAAAATCTCAATAAAATACATTTACATTTTTGGTTGTAACATGACAAAATAATAATATTATATTATTATATATATAATATATTATGTAATATAATAGCAGTCCAAAGATCACCTAATTTCCCTAAGCTCACATTTTGGGTATATATATATATATATATATATATATATATATATATATATAGTATGACTATATTTATATATTTAATATCTTTTAATGTGGTATAGCAGGGATATGCAATTAGTGGACCTCCAGCTGTTGCAAAACTACAAGTCTCATCATGCCTCTGCCTCTGGCTGTCTTGCTATGCCTCATGGAAATTGTAGTTCTGCAATAGCCGGAGGTCCGCTAATTGCATATGCCTGTTGTATTGGAATCTTATCAATATTTGTTGTAATTTTTACATTTTCTGATGTAAGTGTATGTAAAGACAAATAGATTACCATATCTGTGTTGATTGCATCATTATGTATTTACATTAATTATATGATATATGGTACATTCATCAACACTCTATTTGTAGAATTCACACGACGGTGTGACACATCTGTGCTATCATCAAGGCTCTGACGGAGCAGAATCACCCACGAAACACGTAGGCCATTTTCTGTATAACCTGCTGGGAACTAGCACATCCCTGAACTCAAATTGAATCATTAAGACTGTAATGTATCTTAATTTTGTTTTTTTTAGAAAATAAAAAAAATGTTTACTCTTGTATAATTATATCGTCTTTCAATTTTTTGTACTCCTCTGAGACACAATTAGAATCCCACTTTATTCTATTATTTTTTTATATATATATTTACATTGTACATATGGGCTTCAGCTTGTATAAGAACAGTGGAAACAGCAAGCTTTTACAAAGCTTTAGGCCAGCTTCAGGCAGCTTTGTTGAAGCTTTAAGGCCTCCATGCTGGAACGTTGATAATAATGTTTTTCTCCTGGCAGCAAAAAACATTTGACCATGGTAAATGTGTGTACCGCGTTTACTCACGTCAAGCGCTTGGGCGTTTATACATTTCATTGGCCAGAATAAATAATTTATTCTGGCCATTGAAATGAAAAACCGTCCAAGCGCTAAACATAGTGTTAACACACGCTTAGTCGCGTTTACCCGCATTTATGTTGCGTTTGGCGTTTTTCGGCCAAAACAATCCTCTCCTGAATAAGATTCTTCTGCATTCAGGAGAGGAGCGATTTACTGTCTCTAAGCAGCAGTGTACACGAGGCCTTAAAGTAAAACTATACAGTAGCTCTAGAATAAAATACTGCTGGCAGGAAAGCTTTTATTTCAAGAGATTCTGCTTGTCTCTTCCGCAATAAAAGCATCTTATGTGGTGCTTGCCAGTAAAGTTTCTCCTGAATGCTCAAGTATATACAGATAAACGTACATTCTTGGTATGCTTTGCCTTGGTACAGGGATGAATTAACTCCTCTGCACATGTACAGGAGTTACGTCATCTCTGACTGGCCAATTGAGGTTGGCCAAAGATGCTAAACCTGGAAAAATACTTGGCAAAGTTGAAAGTGTGTGCGAGGGAGGCCACATTGCTGGAGGGGAGTTTAGTTCCGCATTAAAGCATACTTCAAATTCAAGTTGACATAGTTAGCCACATTCTAAGTGCTTGACCTCCGCAACGTCTTACCCCCTTCATGACCAGGCCATTTTTTGTTATTCTGACATGTCATGCAACACTGTATGCAAATTCAATTAAAATAATTGTTTTCTTTGTTTTGGTGGTATTTGATCACCACTGGGGTTTTTTGCTATATAAACGGAAAAAGGATAGAATATTAAAAAAAAGACCAAAAAAAAAAACCTTGAAGTATAACTAAAGGCAAAACTTATTTTTTTTAGCTTTGGATAGAGTGGAGTGGGATTAAAACACCTGCCAATTTTTATTGCGATCTGTGCCTCCGTTTACGTAGATTCACCCTATTTGTCCTATTTACCATTATCATTGAAAGTGAAAGTAAGAGAAATTAGCCAAATTTTGGGTTGTACCCAGAAAGGTAATAGAGGGAAAATCTTACAATGGGGACAATAGTTCTGGTAACCTGGGGGTCCCCAAGGAATTTCCTTGATATGCAGGGATTTCCTCTCACTTCCTGTTTGGCAATGGGATAGGAAGTGAAGGGAAACCACCCCAATGGGACACAGAATGTGGTATCCTGGAGTTTCCTCACCGGTTGCTGACCTCTTCGGCTGTTCCTGGCATTTTGATTGGTTGAGCCAAGATGACTTCACTCAGGGCTGAAATTGTACAATCAACTGTGTGTATTCAGCTCAGTGTACAGTGTGTGCAGATGGGTAAGAAACTTCAACGCAGAAGAGACATAGGGGTGTATTTACTAGAAACAAACAGATTGTGCTCTTCGCAAGTGCAGTTGCATTTATCTTACCCAGAGCTTAGTGAATGTGGTGACTTCCATCATCCAATCTTGTGCCAGCAAAAATACTTTTTTTATTTATCACGCACCTGATTGGGTATTCTTTACAAAGTGAAGATTTATCACAGTACATTTGTGTGTGTGTGTGTGTGGGGGGGGGGGGGGGGGGGGTAGGGTAGTAACACACAGTTCAGTTGCAAATCAAAAGTACTTGTATTGTAGTCAGAATACAATAATTCACAACAGGCCTTGAGAGGGAAGACAGCCCAAAGGCAGATTGTAGCAGAGCAGATCTCAGCCCAACTGATTTGAGGTGCGGAATGCGGCTTGGCTGACCTGAGCCCAAGCAGGGAGGTTTCCAGGAGAAGAGGATGATCCCTATGCTTTCTCTACTCATCTGGAACCATTCCCTGCTGCTATTACTGTCCTTGATCGACGGGTGACTTGTACACTAGCCACACTCAATGCGCACCAAGCTCAGAAACCACTCTTAAATAGACTTTGCCTGACCCAAGAGCTTGATTAAAGTTACAAAGCCCCTTTTAAAATATGTTTCACCACCCAAATCTAGAGCTTATGCTTTCTTTAACAATTTCATCAAGCGACCTAAATGCTGATTCACACTAGGATGTGGTACGAGAAACCACGTTTTTTGTACAGCATTCAAAAAGCACTGCAGATTCGATCTGTAATGTGTTTCAACATTAAAAAAATAAATAGAAGGCTAAATATAGATACCTCATCCAAACATAGATTTTAGTGTAGTGGCCATAACCCTTTGCAGGGTGGCCTTGACTGAATGGGCTTACCGGTTACCTTCTCCTGGCCTGCTCCTCCGCATCTAGCGGTTCCCAGGGTTGATACCCAACGAATTGTACACTGACACAGATAAAGTCCTTTCAAAAGGTTTTATTTTGCAGTAGAACTTTCACAAAACACAGTCTCTTAGGGAACAGAGGGCACGGTTGAAAAACTCAGGTACATTGAACTGCAGGTTTAACAAGTCTCTACTTACACCCAGAGAGAAGCCACTCATAGCTGGGTACTTCAAGGCTGAACAGGCCTCTAGCCAGAGATCATGGCAGTCAGCACGTTGACTCAAACTTGAACAATCAACTGAAGATGAACAGGAACCCTTTTCCAACCGTACCTGGAACGTTTCCCGCTTCCTTTGTGGTAATGGAAAAGTGTGGACTCATCAATGTCCTTCCCAACTCAGTAACCAGGCACTTCTCAGGATGCCACTTGTCGGCCCTCCTCTGAAGAGTCCTCCCCTGGTCACTTCCACGAGCTGTGGTGTCCCTCCAAACCGAGAGCACACCCGGACACTTTGAATCCTCCCTCAGTTATAGCGCCTCAGACCAGCAGGTTCTGAGACTCGGGAACAGATGGATCCCTATCCCAGACCAGATGGGTCTATCATGGGCCACTGACAGGAACATGCTGCGGGATGTCAGACACCCCATGACCGGGACCCCTCGCGGGGCTACCCCGGTTCTGGAACCATAACAGTCCACACGAGTCTCACGAACAACTCCGGAACCCCGAATACGTGACCCACACCTGCTTAAGTACCCCCTCCCAGACTCCTCAGCGGGCCCCGCACTCCCGCTGATTGGCCATACCCAAACATCCAACCAGGCCTGGTTCTAGCCTGTCATGACCAGGCAGAACTTCAAACATGGCCTGGCCAGACTGGTGTTAAGGCTTACCTACACAATTAACCCTCAGTACCGTAGGGTCCTGAGGCAAAAACTAAATTTACAATGCGTGTGACATTTGTAAATTTAGTTTTTGCCTTTCGAAAAAAAGGAGCGATTTTACAGACTTTAACACTATCAGAAAGAAACACAGCAACCAAAATTAAATCAATAATCATTTATTACAAAACGTGTCAAAATAACATAGTTAAAACCATTAAGATCAAAAAGCTATTGTGTAAATAAAAGCTGTTGGCCAAGCTATGTTGGCTTGTACTGTTCTGTCAAGAGGTCAACGCGTTTCACAGTCTGCTTCCTCAAGACTGTTATACCTTAACAGACAACAGTAGGCCTATCCAAAAGAAACACAACAAAATTAATTAAATTCAAACATACAAGGTGAACAGCATTGCATGTGTAACATAATCTCAAGGGTTGAGAAGATATTTAATATTAAGTTAATGACACCCCAAACTCAGGTCACAAACTCAGTGCATTTGCCCACACCAGATTGCATGGTATAGAAATACCATGCGATGTGGTTGCAGTGGTTCCAAAGGTAGTCCATGCATTACGTTTGGAGCAATGAGGTGTGATTTCAGCACATTCAAAATGAATGAGCTGAAATCGCACTGCACAGAACTGCATTCCTGGTATGAAAGGTGGGAGTGAATAGAAGGCGGGCTGGGCACATCAGCTTTAATGAATGCTCTGCCCCAATTACAGTTTATTCTCTGCCTATAGTAGCTGGTGCTGTGCACAGTAAAAAATAAGTGTCTCTGGAAAAAAAATTCTAATCTTGGCAACTATGACAATGTTCGTACACAAGCTAAAGACCATTGGGGGAATTGAGTAAAGGAGTTAAAGGAGTTATGACTCCTTTTTCAGGCAGTATGGCCTCTAGAGGCTCTAATTGGCCCACCCAGTTGTGTGACAATAGCCAATTAATATTCACTATTGTCTTCTTGATTCTTCTCCCGGCCAATCAGGAAGCGGGTCCTGAGACCTGTCACCCAATTGGCCAAGAGGAAAGGCAAAACAATGATGTCAGCCAGCGCCCCTGCCCTTTTGTTATATGTTAAAAAGAAAAACAACCTCCAAAATAAAATGCAGTCTCAAGCCAGCCATAGATGGATCGAAATTCAGCTGGTTCAGTAGGGACCGGCTAAATTTCGGATCAGTGCAGCCAGCTATAGCCAGTGGTGCTGATCAGTGTTATCTAATGGAAGCCTCGCCAGGATGCGGATGGGGGAATAGATTTAATTTCTTTTGTTCAAGTCACCGCTTGAGTAAAAGAAATTGAATCATTTATGGCCTGTCTTAGTACACCCTGGACTTACAGTACATTTCTGTCTTTAGAGAAGACACATTTCCCTTGTTCAGAAAGTGGAAAGTGGAAAGTGGAAAGGGGGAACTAAGTTACCTTTTTTCTGGTGGGAACTTCTGGTTAGTTACATCCCTGTGATTATAAGACATGCTGCACAATCCTACCCCCCCCCCCCCCCTCATTGTGATGAGTGTCTTCATTTCATTTCAGATAATCCGCATTAGTACACCATCATTTTGTTTTATTGTGGAGCTTATTCACCAGAAGTGAAACACTTTTGTTCAGTGAGGCAGCAAACAAATAATGCAGGATGACTTTTTAGAGCAAGTCCATAGCATAAGACACTTCCTAGTTCAAAGCTGTCGGTCCTCAGCTATTTTAGGTGAACATGAAACTAATCAAGCACAAGCTGTATATTATTAGCTGCACTGAAAGGCAGGGGAGATATTGAGGGGTCAATAAAGGAGCAAAAGAGGGATTTAGGACTTTAAATGAGACCTATGGGACCATACATTAGTATTCCTTGGGAATACTTGTTATTTCCAACTTTCTCAATGCCTTTAATTCACTGGTTATGGGTCCCTCTCATTTTTTGACAGCATACTTGTATTTTGTATTCACTGCAATCTACAATTCAAATCAATTCACAGAATGGAGCCCATACATACTTTGCATTGTTTGGACATTTTGTTCTTTGGGGATTATACACATGCTCCCTATCGCTCCACGGGCCCCAGTTACCACAGCTCCAAGAACAGACATTCTCTACAGCACATGTTCTACAGCTTTACATGTTCCACATTCAGCAGACATGTGGCATGGGTATTTTTTTACCTTCCCTTTACCTATTAATATTTTCCCATGTTTTAGTTTATGATTGGATCACATTGACATACCTATGTCTCTTTGTAGAATAATGTTGCATCCACCCCTGAGAAGTGTAATCAGTCCACGAAACACATCGGGCTTATACAGATGCACTATGTTGATTCAGGTGATTCTACATGCCCAGTTTTTTACACCATGTTCTTACAGTGATCCCATATATGGAGGACAGTCTTTTTTTTCAATACAATATACTATGTTATTCCTTATTTTTATACATGGTTTGTAACATGTTATTGAAGTGTCTTAATATTTGTATGTAATTATTGCTGTATGCTACATGCCATGGCAGACAATAAATATATTTTTTTACATTGACCCCATTTGATTAGCCACAATGTACTTACCTCATTTAAAGTCCCAATCCTCCTTTTTTATGTGCTATTTATGTAGGGGGTCAACAAATTTCAATGAAAAAAAAATTAATAAAAAAAAAGTGTAATAAAAAAATAAGAAAAATAAAGCACTCTCCTCCCACCCCATTACACACTAACACAAATGCCAGGGGCATGCATGTGTATGAAAGCATAAATTGCACCACACGTGAGGTATTATTTTGACAAACAGAGTGAGAGAAATAATTCTTATGCCCCGTACACACGAGAGGGATTAAGTCTGACAGACCTCCAAAGGAGTTCCGCCGGAGTTCCGACGGAGTTCTGGCGGACTTTTCGACCGAACGGACTTGACCACACACCATCACACCAAACTCCGACGGAGTCGAACGTGATGACGTACGACTGGATTCGACGTAGGAAGTTCCTAGACAGTAGCCAATAGCTGCCCTAGCGTCGGTTTTAGTCCGTCGGAGTAGCACACACACGAGCGGATTTTTCAAAGGGGACCGGGTCCGGCGGAGTTCCGTCGGGAAAATTTAAAGCATGCTTCATTTCTAAAGTCCGTCAGACTTTAGCTTCGCTAAAGTCCGTTGCAGCCCACACACGATCGGATAGTCCGCCGGACTCAGTCCGTCGGAGTTTGGATGTCGAAAAGTCCGCTCGTGTGTACGGGGCATTAGGCATAATTCACGAGTAACTCTAAACTGATGAGCTATAAAGGCTTTTAAAGCATTGACTACGGCTGGTCATACATTATACAATTTTCTTATTCAATTTTCCTTTAGATTTAGCAAAGCCATATAATATGAGGTCAAACCTAAACACTTAGCCCTTGTACAGACTGTCGGACATTCTGACGGAAAATGTCCGATCGGACCGTGTTATCGGATAATCCGACCGTGTGTGGGCTCCATCAGACTGTTTCCGTCGGAATATCCGACCGACAAAGTTTTAGAGCTGGGCTATAAAATTTTCCGACAACATAGTCCGATGGGACTTTGTCCGATTGTGTGTAGAGAATTCCGATCGGACAAAGTGCCACGCATGATCAGATCAAATTCCTAGACCAAAGCTATTGGCTACTAGCCTGAACGTAGTCCCGCCGTAACGAAATAACGGCACCACGTTCTGAACGATCAGATTTTCCGACAACTTTGTCTGACCGTGTCTATGCAACACAAGTTTCGGACAAAATCCGTCGGAACAAAATCCGACGGATTTTGTTGTCGGAATGTCCGACCCTGATGGGTTTACTTCCTCTTTGTCTCCCTGCAAAGTTAAAGCATAATGGACTACTATGCATCGCATAGTATCCCATTATGTGTCACTTACCTGACACAGGAGCCAGCGATGTCACCGCTGTCCCCTGAAGTCCGGAGCGTCCATCTTCTTCCGGGTATCGCTGCTCCGGCCACTCACAGCGCCAGAGCAGCGATGACGTCACTACCGCGCATGCGTACAGGAGCTACCACTAACGGCATATCGTCGTTAGCAGCGGCATGCTGCTAAAGGCGATAGTGCGCCCATGCGCCGCTGTCTACGCTGCATGCGCTGTAGACAGCTGTGACTGTCTTAAAGTAAATATCTCCTAAACCGTGTAGGTTTAGGAGATATTTCTTGGACCTACAGGTAAGCCTTAATCTAGGCTTACCTGTAGGTCAAAGTGGTTTGGAAGGGTTTACACTTTAACCATGAATTATGCCTAATAATTATTGCTCTCACTCCGTTTGTCTAAATGATACCTCAAGTGTGTTGCTATTTATGCTTTCATACACAAATTTTGGGTAACATCATTTTTTGTGATTCCACGGGCATGTGTAATTTTAAGGCTTGGTGTGTTTTCTTTTTACTTGAGGTAACCCCATCCTTTATATTTTACTAAAAAGTGGGTATTATCTTGTGTGTGTTTATACTAAAATACATTTTAGTGCATTTTTTTAAATATTTATTTATCAAGTTTGGCAGCACTGACAGGAGTAAGCGGCTGCTGAACATAATGGCATAGAAAAACGGCACATGCCAACACAGATAATCATCTACATATATATTTTCTTGAAAATATGTGTTTGATAAACAGTTGCCCAATTATAATAGGACATAAATTGCAGCTGCCACCATGTTATTCTCCAAGGCATCTGCTTTCAGAAAATATATATTTGTTTGCGGGTATAAGGTAATTTCCAGCAAAAAAATGCAGATTTTAACATGTGGTTATACCTCCAATTGTAAAATCAAAAATTTTAACTCATTTCCTTATCCAGAGAGGACAAGGAAATCAAAGCATTCTCCTCTATGCCAAACCGTTTGCCAGTTAAAACATGGCAGATGAGATTTACAAACACTCCATTTGGTAAAAAAATAAAATAATTCTTCCTAAACTAAATGAGTGAAGGTGTGTAATTTTTCGTAAATAATTCCTAAAGCCCTTACAGAAATTAAAGCAATATTTCAAGGATAATACTGTACATTTGTTTTGTTTTTTTACAATAACTAATCAATTGAGGGTCTGATAATCTACTTTTAGAGAGAATTTTCCCGTGTTCTCATAAACTTCTGTCCTAAGTGTTGGAATAGTTTACCGCTTTAGAACGAAACTTGCATCTGTGCATGGAACCATAAATCTTACATACAGCAGTTTTTAGTTTCACATGGCCATGCCAAATTAAGGTATCACGGTCCAAAAATAAATAAGTGTGCTTAAACAGCATTTCGATGCCACTCCTATGTAAACAAAAGTAGATGGCTACGAAGAGCAAATATCACATCTTCACCGTCACATCCATATAAAGTTTTAAAGTGGTGAAAAAAATGAAACTAGTGTACATTTTGATGTTACCACAAATAGAACATACCTTTTTTTGGAATTGGAATGGACTTCAAGCTGATTAGAGAATAGGGATGAAGTTCAAGTTTGTCACTTTACTGGGTTTGAGGTGACTCCTGCAAATTCAAAATTTGCTGTCCAACTAAAATTTTGAGCAGGTTTGCCCGGAGGAACTATTTTTTCAACCATAATAGACTGCATGGTGTTTAAACTATGACCAGGTAGCTTAGAAAGACCTACAAGGGGGCATTTGGATAAGTCATCCCCATACTATAAACGGGGAGGGGAGGCATAGAGCATCCATAGTGTCAGAGCATTGGAAGCTGTTTTAGGGAACCCATGAGGAAAGATAACAAACTGCATAGGGAGAAATTAGGGTCAGTTAGGAAGCTGCATTTTAACCCCTTCCCACTAACTGTACACATATATGCAGCTTCACGGAAGTGGGTCTTTATTCATGGAGCCACATATATGCATACCTGTGTTTGTGCTGGGAGACTTGGTTCCCAATTTACCTGATCGCTGTGACAGCCTCTGATTGGCTATCACAGTGATCAGTCAGCCTGTACAGCCTGCTCCTGCGTATTTTTTTCTCCTCTTAAATAGAGAAAAAGACACATTGTATCCGTTTCTCAATACTAGAGGAGAAAATTAAGTGTGTGTAAAAAAAAAAAAAAATTAGATAGATCAGGGTTTGATCTAGGCCGGGGCTAGGCTTAAGGTTAGGGTCAAAAGTCATGGTCAAGGTCAAAGGTCAGGGTCAGTGTAAAATGGAAGAACTGCAGAACAGTTGGTAGCTGAGGGTGCATTGCAGAGATTAATCTCCTTCAGAAAGAAGGACCGATTACGGGCACGTACATGGCAGGTGTTTTGTCCACAGTCCAATAATTAAATAATGTAGAGTGTCCGAAATATGGTATCACTGATAATGACTTGGAATGGCTCAGTAATGCTAAACCATAGAGGATGAAAGTGAGGCGCACTTGGCAGTGCTCTTAAAGAGCACCAGGTTATGGTGTGAGCTACCTCCAGGAGGAAGGAGGTCCCTATTTTCTTAGTCCACCGAGCCTCAGCGAATGAGTCTCTCCACATCCCTAATAAGGAAATAGTCCCTAAGAAGTTCTTCAGTATAGACTTAGGATGCTGTGAGGTGAACAATGTGTTATTGGAAATGCTTGCACTCTTAAAGGCACATCTATTGTATACCAGGCTGTATCCTCCTCAGTTGGTTAAGCTAGTACTGCGGAGTACCACTAGGAGGAACAAGCTAATATAGACCAAGCTGGTTTAGAACCGTTGGATAGGGTCTTTATTGACAGTTTGGAAAGTGGTCTTACAGGTGTTTACTTAATCTGGAGAATGCAAAATCTGGAGCAGCTCTACATAGGAACCAATCAGCTTTTTGTCAAAGCTTAATTGAGAAAGCTGAAGTTAGAAGCTGATTGGTAGAAGCTGATTGGCTACCAGCAGCTGCATCAACTGCACCATATTTAGCATTCTCCAGTTTTAGTAAATCAACCCCAATCCTTGCTTCCTGATACTATTGTGTATGGAAGGCATTCAGGTGAATTGTCACAAAAATTGGAAGTTACAGCCATATCAGAGGTCTCTCCTCCTGATGGTGTAACAAGAGGCATTTCTGCTGGGGTGGTCTGAGTTGTGGCTGAGCAGTGATTGGTAAAGCGCATGCATACTACAATTATTGCCAGACCTCATGAGAAGGAAGGTCCCAGAATAGACGCAGCAGCAGCAGAGATTCTGCCTGCCACCCACAAAGAGGTACGGATTAAGGTACCCAGAGACGCTGTCCAGAAGAATACAGACAATATTGGTAAGTGTAACCGGGAAGAGTGTGATATGTTATGGAATGTTATAATAAATGATGATGTGGTTGCTGTGGGTAACCGCAAAAGAGTTGATGAATATGGAAAACCACAAATGTTGCGTAAAGCTGGTACAAGTGACAGGGAAGCCAGAGTACCCTAGAAAGTGAGGATAAGCCCAGGAACCCCATGAGAAGAGGGGGAAGGCTTGGTACAAAGGTCAATGTGACCCCATTCAGATTTAGGAAAGGGAGCAACTGGAAAAAAAGTTTGTGCCTATATGGCTGACAGCTGGCCTAGAGGTGTCCCAACTAAAGTGTCGGGCTTATGTGTTCTGTCATCTAGATTGAAACAAAGGGGAGGGGGCTTATGTAACAGTGTGACCCCTGCCACTGTGAAAATGGTTGTAGAAAAAGGACACAGTGTTTACACATACCGTATGCAGAGTACAGGGCTCCAGAATATCAATTGTGAGCAGAGAAAACAGTTTTTTTTGTTTTCTATAGATTTTGGTATTCTTGGATTAGGTCCTGGATTTTGCCTATTTCGAAGTATTTTGGGAGGCAAGAGATCTCCAACCCAGTTTCCAGGTCTAACAAGAGAACGCCAGGTTGTGAATGCAAGTGTGCACAGCCCTTATAATAAAAAAAATGGGCATAGCTTCCTTCAGGAGACAGGTGTGTACCCCATCCAGGGGTTTTCACCATTAAAATAGGAAAAGACTAATAATACCAAGCCACCTGGCTCTTTCTTACAGCACTGCTGCTCATGCCTTTTGACTTGGTCCTCCAGACCGACTAACAGCGCACCTGTGCTCATGTACAGCACTATCAGCTTTCTATTTATTTGCAGCTGTTGCATGGGCCTATGCCCTGGCTTCTCAGAAGGAGAATTTCCTGGCACTTGAATGATGTCCTCCTGTCCCCTAGCCTGAGACCTCCTGACTTTTGAGTGTAGCACGCCATTCCCCTCAACAGTGCAGACCTGCCTCCTAGATGCAGCAAACCTGAGCTATTGCCAGTTGTTTGAATATAAGGGTTGCTAGTTCTCAGTACGACCCAGACACTGTGTTAGAAGCTTCTTCCCTGCCAAAGCTCCTCAAAGCCTCCAAACTCTGGAACACAATCTGGGAATTACAAAACCAAGAGAAAACTGAAAAACTAGGGCTGAAATTCCAGGGCCCTGCACTCTGCATTCATGCAGTCCCTGTGTCAATTTTGCCAGTTCTTTTACTGTGGCAGAGCCTTGCACTCTCACAGTTCACATTTGTTTTTTTAGGTTTATGTTGTTTGGTCACAGTGTGGCATAACATTTGAACGCATTCCTCTCAGCTAACTTGCCAATATCAACCTGCCATGTTCCCTTGATGGTCTAGATCAGTGAGGACTGGTACATTAAGGTACCAGGTCAGGTGACTAGGTGGAGCCAAGTAATGACTTCTGGTACTTGGAATGCAAGATGGTGGTTATAGACAGTTTTCTGGAATAGTCATAGCTGGTGAGGTTGAATAAAGGCACCAGTCCATACAGTTCGACCTGTGTGGGTGCGAGTGTTCATGACAAAAAAAAATAATAATAATTTCCCATATCCCTGTATACTGTGTTTGCTAAGATGCCCAACACTTGCGGAAGTGAGTTTCACATTCTTACCACCCTGACACCCTGACATAAAAAAAAAAAAACCTACGCAGTTTAAGGTTAAACCACTTCTCCTCCAACTTCATTGAGTAGCTCCATTTCTTACACTCCCTGAGACTGAATAGTTTATTCCCTAAGCTAGAATCACCATTAAGATATCATCTGCATAATATCGATTGACATTCAGCATACAAGACCTGATGACAGTGGCACACTCCTATTTGCAGACTGGATCACATGACTGGGTGGTGCCTAGTGATGACCTCCACTGTTTGGAGCGTAGGGAGAGTTCCCTTTCGGATTTCCAGAATGCACACTATCAATGCATTCAGCACACAGGGCTCTGTTGTAATGGTATATTTTTGATGGTGGACCTTATTTGGCTACACCAGGTTTATCTACAGTTTGGCTTGTAATTTTTTAAAGTATATCACTCTTGAGCTTGTGTTTGCACAGGTGAGGTAAACTTACCCTAGGAGACAAGTGTATATGTGTACTGCATGTGGTTTATTTCACACTTTGGTGTCTGACCTTGAGAAAGGGGTGTGCCATCAGCCCAAAATGTTAGTGTATTACTGTGCATATTTGTACATGGTACTTACAAAATGACTTCAAGCCTATACTCTTTGTCTCTAGTATAATTACACTGCTGTACTCTCGGCAGTACCTTCATTCTTGTAATATTGGCCATTGGCAGAATAGTTTTCCTTCCACAAAAACATACCCAACCATGTTATTCAAATGATTGTGTATATTCAATGTTCACAAAGCCCAGTGAAAAGACCCTTTCCCCACTTTTTTGTATTTTTTTTAAATATTTTTGCATTGGTACACATCCTCATGGCAGTGCCCAGCTTTCCATGCCTTTTTACAGTAGTATGCCTATTAGCCCTAAAATAGCCAAAATGTAATAAGATTCATTCCCCATAGACTTCAGTTGGATTTGCTTTTAACGTATATGTAAACCCTTACCTTGTAAAACAACCCATTCTGTTCAGGATACAATTTAATGGCAAAATACCTGTGCATATATTTAAAAAAGAAACAGTATAAATACCTTTTTTCATAGGTGATCACATGGCCATTGTTCTCAGCTGCATAAGGGACTTAGAGAGGTGGGGTGGAGAAACAGCAGCACACTGATCTTCCCAGTGAATGGCTGTGCAGGGGGGGTATCACCATAAGTCTTGACTATTGGAGGACAGGCAGGTTGTTCTCCCAGCACAGCCAGAAAACAGACCTTGCTGGAAAGGATGTGCTTCTATGCCAAGTGTGGTACGGTTGAATTAGGAAACCAAAAGGACTGTCAGAATCACCAGGAATTTCACACAAAGGAAGCATTACATGCGGAACACAATACTTTTTAACACAAGTACAGGGGGTCCCCAACTTACGAATGCAATAAGGACTGTAGGTTTATTCGTAAGTGAAATCTGTTCGTAAGTCAGAACACTGCTTGTAAGTGTAACTTCCGCCTGTGCAGGGATGTGAGATGTTTCGGCTTCCCTCTGTGCAGGAATGTGGCATGTTCCGGGCGCTTCTGGGGCTCTTCCAGCCATGCAGTACATGAAGTACTGCAGTGTGGAATGTGGCAAGATAGCTGCTTGGATGTTTCCAGGACCATCAAGGGAGCACAAGCAGCCAGCATTGAGGCCCGTTCGTAAGTAGGAGTCGTTCGTAAGTCGGGACCCCCTGTAATAAAACCTGGGCTTATTTACCCATCACTAGGCCAGAAGTTCAAACCAGCTGTGATAAGTATGTGTCTGCACCTGTTTGGGAATATACAGTATATTCACTAGAAAGCAAATCCAGAGCTATTATCCAATAGGCCTAGAGATAAAAAGTGTAAAACTGAGATTTTGCCATTTTATTCTGGGAAATATCTATTCTGATGGCTTTGCTTATTTGCTCCATTTCATTTTCTTTTTTTTAACTAAGAGTGAATTCGTTCATGAAACAATTTTGTAGATTAAAGCCTTTTGCTCTGTCTTTTCTTTGTGTAATCCAATATTTTCAATGGGGGTGGAAACTGGATAAAGGAATTTCCTTGAAGCAACATAATTGTAATTTTTTTTTCCGTTTTTGCTGCATTTTACTAATTGTCTTGACATTTTGCCAAATTATATAATATTTATGATAGATATAAATTGTTTAGATGAGTGGTTCTCAGCCTCAGTCCTCAAGTACCCCCAACAGGCCATGTTTGCAAGAGTCAATGGCTTTGTATTTTGGACAGCTATTTTATCTAAGAGAAATTCCCAAAACATGGCCTATTGGGAATACTTGAGGACTGAGGTTGAGAACCACTGGTTTAGATCCCCGATATGGGAATTTATTAGTGCCCTTAAACACATTGGCTAACACCTACAACAACAAAATAAAACAGCATTTGTCCTTAAAGCGATCCAGTCACTAACTAACTCCATGGTATAAAACTGAAGGCAGCCTGAAAATGAAGAAGATTCATATTTTTCCTTTCACTAGATAGTAAATTATTCATTGAATCT
Source organism: Lithobates pipiens (assembly GCF_037356315.1). Taxonomy (NCBI): domain Eukaryota; kingdom Metazoa; phylum Chordata; class Amphibia; order Anura; family Ranidae; genus Lithobates; species Lithobates pipiens. Next base: position 270,684,911 of record NW_027507718.1, read on the forward strand.
CACTGTAGCTGCAGGCACTGTAGAACAATTCATCCTCAAAGTTCACAAAAGAATAACTTAGGAAGCTATCTCAGTAGCTCTGCCCCCTCTTTCCCCGCTCCAGAGCACCTGCTCATAAAAGATTGTAAGGCTCCCAAGTCACTTCTGGGGAGGTAGGTTACCTGAGATGCTAAGAAAACAACTTGAGGCATTCATCGCTCCGGTGTGAATTTTAAAGTGGAAGTAAAGGCAAAACCAAACTAACTCTAAACCTATTCTCTGCCACATTCTAAACCTAATCTAAAAATAGCTATACCTACCTGTTCTACAGCCACTCCGGTTTGATGCCAGGCTAAGCTCTCAGCAGCGGCTTCAGTGTGTAGGAGTGTGTAGGAAAGGCAGCAGAAGCCCCATAGTAACTCTATATGTAGAGAACTTCCCAGGCATTTCCCAGCCATTGACGTTTTTTTCCTGCACAGAGGGTGCTGCTGGAGACCGGATTGGAACGGATGTAGAAAAGGTATAAATAGCATTTTTTTCTTTATAGAGCTAGATGGATTAGGCCTAGAATGCAGTGTAGGAGAATGCAGAGTAGGTTTAGAGTTAGTTAAGTTTTGCCTTTACTTTCACTTTAAATAGTTGCCACCCGCTCACCGTCAAATGATGGCGGGGCGATGCGGCTCTCGTTTTGGGACAATGTCCTAGCAACATGGCGCGACCCCGATCTCTGTAAAGAACCGTGTCTGCGGCTCTTTAACCATGTGATCGGTTGTGTCCAATCACAGCCGGTCACATGTAAACACGTAGATGCTGGTAATCGGTGCTCCTTGCCTCACACTGACAGTGTGTGTGTGGCGAGGAGAGCCAATCAGTGGCATCTCCACACAGGGGGACATCTACACATGTAATAAGGGCACTGATCATCAGTGCCCTGATTACAATCTAGCACCAACAGTGTCACTAATCAGTGCCCACTACTGCCCACCAGTGGCAGCAATCAGTGCCCAACAGTGGCAGCAATCAGTGCCCACCACTGCCCACAAGTGCCCCCAATCAGTGCCCATTAGCGATGCCAGTCAGTGCTGGCTATCAGTGCTGGCTATCAGTGCTGCCCATCAATAACGCCTATCAGTGCCCACCAGTGCCGACTATCAGTGCCCACCAGTGCTGCCTATCATTGCCCACTAGTGCCGCCTATTAGTGCCCATCAGTCCCACCTAACAGCCCCATCAGTGCCACCTATCAGTGCTCATCAGTGCCACCTAATCAGTGCCCATAAGTGCCACCTCATCAGTGCCCATAAGTGCCATCTCATCAATGCCCACCAGTTCAGCCTATCAGTGCCCATCAGTGCTGCCTCATCAGTGCACATCAGTGAAGACGAAAAATTACTTAGTTACAAAATTTACTGACAGAAACTAAGTAAAAAAAAATTATTTTCAAAATGTTTGGTCTTTTTTTTGTAAAAAAATAAAAAACCCAGTGATTAAATAGCACCAAAAGAAAGCTAAATTTGTGTGAAGAAAACGATAAAAAAATTTATTTGGGTACAGTGAAAGCATGACCGCACAATTGTCATTCAAAGTGCGACAGCGCTGAAAGCTGAAAAGTGGCTTGGGCAGGAAGGAGGTTTAAAGTGGTTGTATGGTCAATTTTTTAACTTTTACCTACAGGAAAGCCTATAATAAGGCTTACCTGTAGGTAAAAAAAATAACTCCTAAACCTGTACGGTTTAGGAGATATTCCCCTCGGTATGCGCCGCTGACTGCAGCGGCGCATGCGCACAAGGGGGTTCTCGCCGTGAAAATCCGGCAGCGCTCGTCTGTCTGAGTGACGATATCGCGGCTCCGGCCACTCACAGCGCCGGAGCCGCGATACCCGGAAGAGACGCCGAGGGAGCATGTCAGCTCCCTCGGCGTGGATCGGGCCAGATGTCGGGGCCTCGTTCTAAGGTAAGTATTTCATAATGAGCTAGTATGCGGTGCATACTAGCTCATTATGCCTTTTGCTTTGCAGGTTTAAAAAAATAAATAAATAAATTTGCGGGTTTACTACCGCTTTAAGTGCCCTGTAGGCAAGTGGTTAAGGATGCTTTGCTCCAAAGTGTCTGCAGCTACAAGGTCAGTGAGTGCTTATTTTATAGCCCATTTACTGCTTGATGGGAATATATAAATACTTATGTGTCCATAGCTGGGATACATATGCACTTTAAAAGGCCCCTCTTTATTAAAGTAGAGCACTTACTTCACTGTACTTTATTCATTCCATTTAAGCTGCCACTTTACATAAAAGCAACATGTTTGTGTTACTAACAGGGATTACTCCTATGTGCATATATGATCTGTATGTCCTCCCTGCGTGGAGGCTTAGTCCATTTTTAATATTGTGGGAGCTTATGTTTTCTTCTTTATTACTGCTGTACTTACAATCTCCAATAAAAACCTTTGAACAAGAAAAATAAGCTTTACTTTTAAGGCTTGTTTACATTGTTACCCTGCAATTTGCTGTAATGCAGGAAGTAAGGCCTCATGCACACGAGACGCAGGTGTAATCTCTGCTCAAAAAAAGCTGAAACGCGCGTTTAGCCGCGTTTGCGTTTATAAGCATTTATAAAGATAACATCACGTAGACCCTCCCCAAGCTCTCAAAGCATGTTTTTTTTAACTATTTCTGCTATTTTGATCAGAGTGAGCAGCAGCAGCATAGAGAGCAGTTGTACACTTGCATTTGCCTCTCTTTCTGTGGTATATATTTTGCAATGGATCCCATATTGAATATATGTCAGGAAATGCTCCTGATGTTGCTCTTGATGAGACAGCAACGTCGTCGCAAATTTCGTGAGAAGTCCAGAGTCAGAGCTCGTCGATATTGGACCCATCCGTTGATGGGACAGCGAATGTCCGTTGGATATTTCACAAACATGTATGTGCAGCTGCGTACCTACCCCGACAAGTTTTTTAATTTTAGCCGGATGTCCATTGTCACATTTGATCTGCTCTTAGAAAAAGTACGACCTGGTGTGACATTCGTGGACACCAATATGAGAAACCGTGTGTCACCAGAGGAACGTCCAGAGGAACGTCTGTTGGTAACGATTAGGTATGTGTATATATTTATAAAATATATTTATCTATAGATGTACAGATGAATTTTTTTCTCTGTCCTTTATTTTTATAAAAAATAATGTCTATTTATAGCAAATTATCCAATTTTTTAAAATAGCTAAAATTTTCTTGTGGCAATTTTTAACATGTTTTCATTATTTCTAATATAAAACAATATTAAAATAGTTAATTATTTATTTTTTAATCTTAATATATTTTTATTCATTTTTTCTAGTTTCAAATTGATTTAAAAGCAAATCTATGTTAATTAGATTTTTTATAATTGTTTTAAATTTATTTGGCCAATTTTTTTATATATTTTTATCGTGAAATATGTACTGATTAATATATTTTAATTCTTTGCTGCTGTATATGGTAGTATAATTTTTTTAATGCCTTATTAAAATATCCAGAATCCTAAGGCCACGTACACACGGGCGGATTGTCTGCCCAACTAAGTTCGTCAGACAGTCCGTTCAAAATTTGCATGAACGGACTTGACCACACACGATGAGCAGACAGTCCGCTGAAAGCGTGCGCGATGACGTGTACAGCACGTACGACGGGACTAGAAAAACGACGTCCTATACACTGCAATGCAACCTTCGGCCGTGTAAATCCTTTCTGAGCATGCGCCATACTTAGTTCGTCCAACTTGCCTACACACGAGCGGACTGTCCGCTGAAACCAAGTTTGGACGGACAAAACCAAGTTTGAACGGACAAAATTTCGGAAATTCCGTAAGACTTTGTTCGTCAGACAGTCCGCTGAAAAAGTCCGCTGAAGCCCACACACGAGCGGATTGTCCGCTGAAACACGGTTCAGCGGACTAAGTTGGACAGACAATCCGCCCGTGTGTACACGGCCTAACCCTAACCATTCATCCTAACCCTAACACTAACCACTAACCCTAACACTAACCCTACCTTTAACAGCTAACCCTATCCCTTACACTAACCCTAAACAACCCTAACCCTAATCCAACCCTTAATCCTAAACAATAACCCTAACCGTAATGGATAACCACTTACCATAACACCCAACCCTAATGACCAAATTACATTGCCGCAGATGGTCACAGTTGACTTTGAGGCCATGTATCTCTGATGCAGAAAAGTGCATGACATTTTGCGACCCGACTTTGGGGCCCCCTATCTCGGGGTCACTTGGTGATAGGATCCTCAAATTTGGATATGTTGTAGTGCTAGATACACAGTGTCTGTATACCGAACTTGGGGTTCCTGGCAATAAGTGGCCCCAAGATATGGGCCCCCAAAGTCGGGTCACAAAATGTCATTCTCAGATCATATTTCTGAGTTTTCAGGTCCAAAAAATTGGGTTCCTTTAAAAACGCATATAAACGCAAACGCGGCTAAACGCAGGTGCCGCGTTTTGCGTCTGAAACTTGGAAATTTTTGCGTCTGAACCCATTCTTTTGCTTCTGGAAAAACGAGGTTAAACGCAACTGCATAAAAACGGCAAAAAACGAGAGACTGTGTGCATGGACACATAGGATAACATTGAATGAGCTCAGGGGCAGTTGAAAAAAGTATCCAACTGCATCTGAACACACGTATAACTGCGTCTCGTGTGCATGAGGCCTAAGCTTTTAAAATAGAGCATATTGTCACATTTACTCCACTAGTATGTTTTAAAATAAATCCAACATGTTGCCCTCGCTGGATGCTTTGCTTTGTGGGTTCCATTTGGGTCAATTAAATACAATCCTTTCAAAATGCTGCAAATTTGAAACTGCATGGCAATGAGCATTATCACAACACGTGCTGCCAAAACAATAAATCGCAAAGGCACTTTAGGTTTTTCAGTCTTTTATTAAAAATATATTTTCACTTACAAGTTTTGACCATTATACAAATCTCTTATAATAAAAAGGCACATATCCAAAAATTCAAGCATAATTCATTGACATTTCTTTTCATCTGTATATAATACTTCCGAAATGAATGCAGGGCTTTTCCAGTCACACTTTTTGCATTGTCCAGCCTCCATGTATCCACATAAAGCCAACAATTGTCTGCATAGGTTTCAAGTTCATCAAAATAATACACCTTATAAGAAATGTGCCACCAGAAAAAGAGCACTTGGACATACAGCAGTTCAGTAAATAGATATGGCAGCATATATTTGCATTTCCATGCCTAGATTTATGTTATAGTAGGTTACTAAACACATTCCATGTAAAGCAATTCTAAATTATCTGCAGGATGTCAAACTCTCCCTTATAGAAAAGATTAGGAGGCTTGAAATAAAGACCCCAAATCTGCTGAGTTTCTATTCCTGATTACCCAGCAGGGTCCACCTGCTCTCATTTATCCATCAGAATGCATGTGCCTCCACTGTGGGGGCACTCATATTTTAGTGTTAGGACCACATATACCAGGGTGCCGTGACGTGGCTCTGTGGCTCACGCATGCATTTGCAAATGCGTGCGGACTAAACCCCTTTTTTTAACGCTTACTGTTAGACAGGTCAATTTGGTTGTCTGCGAGCTGGTGGTACGTAGGCTTTGGTTTTTTCCTGGGCATTCCCCAGACTTTGTTGTTACCTGATAACCCAACAGCCTAGCAAATACAACTAAATTCAACAGTGTTTAATCTGCTCAACTGTGATCATGCTTCAGTGCTTTAATTAGCTTTATGCCGCGTACACACGACCGGACTTTCCAGCAGACTAGGTCCGACGAAATCAGTCCATTGGACAATCTGATCATGTGTGAGCTAATCTGATCATTTTTCATGAAAAAATTCAGACAGACCTGGAAATAGAACATGTTTCAAATCTGTCCGACGGACTCAATTCCTATCGGGAAAACCGTTCATCTGTATGCTGGTCCAACGGACCAAATACGACGCAAGGGAAGCTATTGGCTACTGGCTATTGAACTTCTTTTTTAGTCCCGTCTCACGTCATCACGTTCAAAATGAACGGCCTTTCGAATGGACTTAGTCCTTTCGTGTGTGGCCAAGTCCAGTCGTTCAGAAAGTCCGTCGGAACTTTGCCGAAAGTGCGTCGGACCTAGTCTGCCGGAAAGTCCGGTCGTGTGTAAGCAGCATGACAGTTTAATACTTAAAGTGCAACTAAACCCACGGATTTATCTGTTTGCCAAATGGCTGGCAATTGTCATTCAAAATGCAATAGCGATGAAAGTTGATAACTGGCCTGGGTAGAAAGGAGGGGAAAGTGCCCGGGATTGAAGTGGTAAAGCAGCTATTGCCTTGTTTCAGCCGCTCCACAATACTGCAATCTTCAATAACCTGTGACAGTTTCACTTCAAAGTGGTTCTATAGGCAAAACATTTTTTATTTTAATGAATTCCCTGCATTAAGGTAAAAAAAAAATGTCCCGGTACCAGTATTGCCCACTCATGCCCTCTTATATTTAACATCCTATCATGATACCCCGATGTGTGCCTGTCTGCACTCTCTCTCTTGATGCTCTCACAGGACATAGAGGCAGCAGCAGATGGCAAATTCTGTGAGCAGAGGGGGGCCGGGCCGAGCCATGCTGTGTATGTTTATGGATGTACACAGCCCAGCTCTGAAGCATGCCTGCACGTGTGCGCCCCATAGCCTACAGCTTGCTATGGGGGCACACACCAGGAAGGAGGAGCAGAGAGTGCTAGCGGGGAGACCCCAGAAGAAGAGAATCGGTGCTGCTCAGTGCAATACCATTACACAGAGCAGGCGGGTATAACATGTTTATTATTTTTAGGTAAAAGAAATAACTTTAGAACCACTTTAAATAATACTATATGTAATAAAAGATATTCCAAAGAGCTCCTCTTAATCTTCATAAGTATACATGAGTATGTTAATTAGAACTTCAGAACAGGTGCTTTTCATTGGTGAAATTCCATATACACAGTTTTAATTAGATCTATCCAAAAATATTGTTCTTCAAATATTATCATGGTTCTGCATTCAACAGTACAATTGTCTGAACAGATTATCTACCACATAAGTGCTACATGTCAAGACATTTTACACAAATTACTGCCTTTAAGTCCTAATGTTTTATCGTCCAACTAATAATGCCTCTTTGAACTTTGACCCTGTTAATATACTCCAGGAAAGCTATACAAGCAAAAGAAGAGTGTAAATACATACTTCTTCTGCTCCCCCTGCCACCAAATATTACTCATTTGATGGGAATTAGTCCACCAGCACTGTTGGGACTGTCGATCTCCTTGGTCCCCCACAGCTCTCACTGGTTCCACCTGCTGACCTCCACATCATTGCTCCTTCTCTCTGATTGGTTCCTTGAGCTGCTTCTCCCTCTCCTGGCCTAAGTTCTTCTATACAGTGAATGGAGGAGGTTGATACCAAGTCACATTCAACTACTTCAACTTCCAGGAGGCCAGCTTTGCTGTGCTATATCTAGGGATCATATGTGGTCCATTGTGAAAAAACACTTGGAGATATATATATGTGTGTGTATATAAAATTGCATAGCTTTCCATCCTTTGAAACTGCATGTAAATTTATTCTAAGCAAATGGGGCAAAATCAAATGTTCTCTCTGCGGATCAAACATTGTTCTTTGAAAAAAAAGTGTGACCGGGGAAAATACCACATATTGAGCACTAGATGATGCCGAGAAGCATATTTATTTCCTATGACGCTCAGTGACATTTAGTGGCCATAACGCATTATTTTTTCTCATCCATTTTTTTTTATTATTTCAATTAATAATTTGCAATCTGCACAGAAAATAGCCCGAGAACATTTGATTTTGGCCCATTCGGACGGGACAAATTTGCATGCATTTTCTATAGATGCATATGTATGGTATATTAACATTACACCCCTTACTAAACTGACCTCAATTTCCCCATTATTTGACCTCAGCAAAATCACACAAACATGGTATACTTTTGAAGGCTTGCATCTTCTCCTTATTCTCAATCAACTAAAGTAATCTATAACTTGCCATGTCCACCAAATCACATACTAGTCTTCCAGAAATGTAATACTGTGTGTAACCTTAATGCAATTATCCATTTTGCTGCCTTATGTATTGCATACTGACCTATGCAACATGTTTAATGAGAGGAAGGGCTAACCACACATTAACGCACCCATGAGTAAGTGCCTATTCATACTTGGCCATTTTCATGCAGCAATAAAATGAATTTTAGGTTGGAATCCCATTCTTTCCTATATCTGGTTTACACTATTGCACTGCAATGTGAAAGGGAAACTATATGGGTCATTCAAACCTTTGTGTGTGTATGTGTATGTTATCATGCACCCTGTATGCACATGGAACAGCGTGAATCCATCAATATTTTATCCTCACAGCCTGAGTTCTGCTTTCCACTAACTTGAAACCCAGCACCTGCCATTCCGACTCCGACAACTGTTTTCATGATGCAATCAACAGAATGCCTCTTTTTCCTATTGTTCATACCCGGCAGGCTGAGCAAGAAAAATCAATAGATTCCCCATAACACACTAAACAGTTGTATTGCTATTGCATTCAGACAGCTACAGCACCTGCGGTTGTCAGAATACCCAAATAGTGACTTCATCTGATAGGATGCAGTTAGGCCGCGTACACACGGGGGACTGTCCGCCCAACTAGGTTCGTCAAACAGTTTGACAAACAGTCCGTTCAAAATTAGCATGAACGGACTTGACCACACACGATGAACGAACAGTCCGCTGAAAACTTGCGCGATGACGTGAACGGCACGTACGACGGGACGAGAGATTCGAAGTCCTATACACAGCAATGCAACCTTCGGCGTGTAAATCCTTTCTGAGCATGCGCGGAACTTAGTTTGACGAACAAGCCTACACACGAGCGGACTGTCCGCTCAAACCAAGTTTCAGCGGACAGTCTTACGGAAATTCCGAAAAACTTTGTTCGTCAGACTGTCCGCTGAAACTGTCCGCTGAAGCCCACACACGAGCGGACTGTCCGCTGAAACACTGTTCAGCGGACAAAGTTGGGCGAACAGTCCGCCCGTGTGTACGTGGCCTTACTGTTCAGCCAACACAATTACACCTGCCTGTCTATTTTTCAATACACTTTTGTCTAGCTGTTTGGTGCCAACAGGTCCAAATCTGAATTTCAGCTGATTTAGCAGAAAATTGGACAAAATCTAGCCCATTTATAGCTAGTATTATACTTGTTTTATGTGACAGGCAGACAGGGGCCCCTGGAGCAGGGGCAGAGTTGCAATTGCGACCCCTGTAGCTATGCCAGTGGATGTGACACCTTTGATGGGTGTCACACGGGTGCGGTCTGCACCCCCATAGCGACGCCACTGCCTGCATCTTTTATAAGCTCGCTCTACAGGACTATTCAATATGCAAAAAATAAAAAAAGAATACAAAAATATGTGTTAAAACATTCTTTCTGAATGTGTTTGTAGTTCATCAGTAGCATTTATCCTTTAGATCCTTTAATGAACCACTACAATAAGTGCCTTACCCCTTGACTTAAACTAGAAATGCATGGATTGAAATTCAGTGGGTTCAACTGGGACTGACTTTAAGTCCATATTTGGCCAGGCTGGTTATACAGAAGGTGATCACCTTCAGTACAACCAGCCTTTTGGAAAATATCCGCATGACCAGCACCTCCAGCTTTAGCTGGAAGCACTGAATAGTGTATTCTGTCGGCAGGGAAGCCTCCCCACCGTCAGAATATAATAGCTCAGTGGGAGCGATTACCCACTAGAAGGAAGAAGTGGGAAGGCAGCTCTGACATAAGGAAGCAAAGCCTTTCCTCTACTGATGGTTGCCTCAACACAGAGACACTGCACAGAACAGGGCATACTAAGTTGGTCATCTGGTAAAAATGAGCTACATACAGCCTACAGGCAACCAGTCCTTTACCCTCTGCCTTAATTTTAGTTATTTATTTTTTGGGCATCACTTCTACAGTTTAGGTTCTCTTTAAAGCAGCCCACAGGTAAACCAGTTTTCTTCACTCAACCAGCGGGGTTTAACAAAAAAAATTGACTTAATTCCCTCATCCACACACTCAATCCTCCACACTGAGCTATTGTATTCTGACATCAGGGAGACTTCCCCACCGTCAGAATACATTGATTGGCACTGCCGGCTATCGCCTGCAGGCTTGACTAAGCGGGGAAAACCCGACAGGGCTGTTGTACGTAAATCAATCATTATATCAACTTCTGTACAAACTTCCTGCCCATAAATGCATCAAATTTTGACTACTTTTTACTGAACTGACTGAATTTCGATGCTTGTAGCGCTGGCTTTAGAGCAGTGTGTATAATGCTGTAGCTAATAGCTAACAATCAGTAAGTTGTCTTTTGCTGCCATATAACCACTTCTCAAAAATATAGTTGGTTGCTATAGATTAGCCCTTTCTACTACATTATTTACTATATCAGCTGTCCAATAATGAACATGAATATCTTTAATCTGACCCTTATTTCATTGCACTTTTCCCTTTTGCCATTCCAAACAAATGAAGAATACACAATGGGTGCCATAGCTCTGCCCACCATCAACTAAAATGTAATGTTCATATAAAATTAAACATCTCCATGAGCAAAATCTGAAGCAATAGTGTAAAAAAGGCTATTTGCAAATTTGTGCTATGCTATATGTTTGCACTGCCCCAAATGTTGCGTCAAACAAAATCATCAAGCGCCTACATTCAACCAATTTACTGATTTTGCTAACATAGTAAAAATATTGCAACACACAGATAAATATGCTGGCCCCATATCTCATCCTCTCACAACTAATTAATACTGAGCTTGAAAATATATAGAGTTTTTAAGGTAAACCGAAATAAACAATGTTGCGCTAAAAAATCACCTAAACAGTAATGTGAAGTGTATAATGATAAAAATACAAATTGAACAAATAAAGTAAAGTCCACAGTGATCCCAATAATCCAATATCAGTCCACTGGAGAAAAAAATTCTCTGTCCACAACCACGAGGCTTACGTGACAGAATTGACCACCCACTACAGATAGGTCAATTCGTGCATTTGGTGTGACAATATCCTTGATGGTGATAGACCATACTTGATAGCTGATATGTCTGCAGTATGTATAGAGATAAACAAAAAAAATCTCACATAGCGTAACTCTGTAGTGTATAGTTTATTGGATATAAAGTAATAACACTCACATATCCGCCAAATAAAAAAGCGTCCTTCACATATAAAATACACGGGTGTACACCAGTAAGCTTCCCAGTCACTTCCAATACAAAACAATAGTGATGTCACAACAGGCTCTTCCCTACGCGTTTTCCCTACGTCATATCTGATGTCATCTGGGACCAGATTATGTCAGATATGAGGAAATATGAGGAAAACGTGTAGGTTGCAGCTTGTTGTGACAGCACTAGGTCGGTATTGGAAGCTACAGGGAAGCTTACTGGTGTACACCTGCATATTTTATATGTGGAGAGCACTTTTTTATGTGGAGGATATGTGAGTGTTATTACTTTATATCCAATAACCTATAAACTACAGAGTTACGCTATGAGATTTTTTTGTTTATCTCTACACTGTGGAGCTATCGGCTATTGAGGTTACAGTGGTATTGCCCATGACGGTCTATCACTATCAAGGATATTGTCACACCATATGCGCTAATTGACCTATCTGTAGCGGGTGGTCAATTCTGTCAGGTAAGCCTCGTGTTTGATCACTTGGTCGAGGTTGTGGACACCTTTTTTCTTCATTGGAAACAATCACTGAATTTTTTTTTTTATCATGGACTGATATTTGATTATTGGGATCACTGTGGACTTTGCTTTATTTATTTAATTTGTATTTTTATCATTATTCAATTTACACCACTGTTTATGTGATTTTTTTAGCGCAACATTTTTATTTTTATTTTTATGCTATGTTATATGTTACATGGTATGTTGCAGCTGTTTGCTTTCATTTCGTTTGTACTTCTTGCATACACTCACATATTATAAGGTAAACTGAAAGTATTAAAAAAAAAAAAAAAAATCCTGAGACGTGTCTATAGTTGGTAAACTGTAAAAGTAAGCTTTTTTTTTTTTTACTGAGCACCGAATTACTAAACATATATGACAATCATAATTAGTACAGATGTTAGCCTAGTCACAAAAATCACATAGTACTGATGAATTCAGTTCTTGCACTGCCCAGCAGTTTAAGAGCTCCAAGAGACATAACATCTCTTGTTTCTTCTACAGTATATAAAATATCAAAAAAGTATTAAATGTAACAGTCTGAGATCAGCTGTCATTAGGGTTACACGTCCCTCTATACATTTATTCTACATTTTTCAGAACAGATACCGTATATAAAGACTTCTAAAAACACAAGTGATCACCAGTTGTTAAAACCTTATACTGCATGGCCGATAAACTAGCTTATTTTTATACAAATGTAAAATACTGAGCAGCAAAAATAATTTTTATAATAAAGATGTCAATAGAAAAGGAAATTAGCCCGTTTTAGATCTACTCTGTTGATCCACAAACGACTTCTGCTGCTGGTCGATTTCCAAAAACACAGCAAGTGAATATCAAATGACCAAGATAAAAATTTGTTCATGAAACACTGTAGCAGTCTATATTCATATTTGTCCTAGGACTACGTCTACTGTACCCTCTATGAATTCAATGTTGGGCATGAATGCTGAATAGCTGGATCTTTTAGTATGTAATATAAGAAGAGAAGATGAAGCTACCCAACAGGTTAGTTGCCTTGACTTTAGTACATGTTAACTAAAGTATATATACAGTGTATGGTGTAATCTATCAGTAGCATTACCACAGACATTTTTGTTTTTCTGAGTTCCCCCTAATATAGTTTTATTATCAGTTGATCCTGCCAGTATAGCTGGTACATTTCCACTTTCTTTGAAAGGGTACACTGTTAATTCTGCAGTGAAATCACACATTGTCATCCTGTGGACAAGGTAGTCTAAGCCCTTGTACACACGATCGGACATTACGACAACAAAATCCGTCGGATTTTGTCCGACGGATTTTGTCCGAAACTGGTGTTGCATACACACGGTTGGACAAAGTTATCGGAAAATCCGATAGTTCGTAACGTGATGACGTTATTTACTTACGACGGGACTACGTTCTGGTTAGTAGCCAATAGCTTTGGTCTAGGAATTTGATCTGAGCATGCGTGGCACTTTGTCCGATCGTAATTCTCTACAAACGATCGGATCATGTTGTGAGAAAAATTTTATATCCAGCTCTCAAACTTTGTTGGTCGGACATTCCGACGGAAAAAGTCAGATGAAGCCCACACACGGTCGGATTATCCAACAACATGGTCCGATCAGACATTTTCCGTCGGAATGTCCGACCGCGTGTTAAAGGGCTTAGACAAACATTTATAGGATAAGTTCACCTAAAAAAATTAAAAATAAAATGCACATTGTGACGGACACAACCGAGACAGGGACTTTTGGAGGGGAATAGGGGCAAGCCTTCGACCCACTGATTATGGTCCATGAAGGAGATTCTGTCTGCTTCTCTCAGTCAGGGCATGGAATAGAGCTCAATTCAGCCTTTGATCCCATGGAGAGAGCAGATCATTCTCTAATGATGGACAACAACGTGATGAACGCTGTGAGCAAAGCCTGGATTAATTCTCTGAATAAAGATAATAAGGCTTTCCTTCTGGAGTGGATGGAAAGGTGTAATAATAACCTTGTACAGGTTAATAGTCAGAGGAAATATAGTGGCCCGCATGCAGACTGGTTTGGAAAAGCTTCACTTGGGACAGAAGTATTTATCAACAATCTCCCCAAAGTCTATGAAGATAAAATAATTCCACTTTTTCAGACTGCTGGAACATGGTATGAGCTTTGTCTTATGATGACTTGTCTAGTGGACAGATTACACAAGTGGAAGTTGGTTAATTGGATTTGGACAGCCCTGGGTCTTCTTGAATACTGGTGCCAAACTGTCTGGGTGGGAAAAGACACCTAGGCTTGTCTAGGTGACTAGCTGTTAATTAGCTTACTGTTAAATTAGCTCACTGTTTATGTTTATGTTCATTAGATGTAGTGATATTACTGTTTACAGTTTGCAATGTTTAGGATAATGTGATCAAGCTCTTGCTTTTGTGTGGTATATATTGTGTGTAAGTTTACAATAAAGTCAGTTCCAGTTTGCACCTAATTTAGTGTCTAGTTCTTGGGTGCAATGCTTAGCTATAATACCTGGTTCCAGAGTGGAGGAAGGCTGTATCTTGGCAGAAACACCCAGGCCAAGCTGTCCGACACACACATATTTTTGCGGGTAAAAAAAGTGTACTTATTATTTTTTTACATTGCATCCCTTAAAGCTTTGCATCTGCAATCAGCATAGCAATGCCAGGATTCTGCACACTGTCTGCCTGTAGCTCCAATATGGGATGAATGGCAGGAAGGATCAATGAACCTCGCAATTCATTGGGAACTACAAGCTGTCAGCTGCAACAGCTGACAATACTTTTAGTCTATTTATTCACAGGTAACTGTGAATGAATGATGCAGCTGTGTAGGCGGAGTCCTGCTGTTTTCAAATTGTGACAGCGGCTGCAGGGAGAAGATCCCCCACCTTCTGTCACAGAACACCGAGCGCTGGCAGAGGGACGTGGATGAATAGAAGCATGGTGCACCCTAAATATGGGTGTAACATGCTTCTAAGGGTGAACTTATCCTTTAATTCCAAATGGATTTTAAAGCATATGTCAGAGTCATATTTTATGCTCTCCTTGTCTCCATAGCAGTTCCTTGTGCACAGGAAATTATCAGCTCAAGTTTTCTGGCTCAACCAACAGGTATTCTTCCACTTACTGAACAGATATAATAAAACACTTTAAAGGTATATTTAGCACACCAAAGGGGAGCAAATAAGAGAAGTTCATTGTTAGGGTGCACATATATTTTAAGAAAGACAAATTGAAGCCCAACTTTCCCAACATGTTTAAGGCAGTTATAGCAATGTTTTATTCTTTTGAAAAAAGGTTTAGCCATATGAATAAGCTGATCATTGTAACCACCCCTGTCACTTTTGCTGGACAGCTTGGAGTTAACTTAAAAAAATGATTAATTGTACAACAAACAGGAATGCCACACACTGAGATTCAAATTAATATTCTTGTATAAAAAACAAAACAAAAAACAATAGAAACAAGTTCTGTTCTGACATGTTTCATGCTGGCTCTGAGCATTCTCAAAGATTCTTTGAGAAAGCACTGTACCTGGCATGAAACATGTCGGCACTTTCTTCGGGATTATTTGAGAAAGCACTGTACCTGGCATGAAACATGTCAGCACTTTCTCCGGGATTATTTGAGAAAGCACTGTACCTGGCATGAAACATGTCAGCACTTTCTCCGGGATTATTTGAGAAAGCACTGTACCTGGCATGAAACATGTCAGCACTTTCTCCGGGATTATTTGAGAAAGCACTGTACCTGGCATGAAACATGTCAGCACTTTCTCCGGGATTATTTGAGAAAGCACTGTACCTGGCATGAAACATGTCAGCACTTTCTCTGGGATTCTTTGAGAAAGCACTGTGCCGAAAGCAAAACATGTTGAAATACATTTTCCTGCTGGCTATTTTAAAGCAGAACTTTACCCATAACAACTTGATAAAAAATAATGTTCTTTAGTAAAAAATATACATTCCACATTAATAATTATGATACCAAAATTAGTGTATGCTGTAAATTGCTTCCAGCATTGTTCCTGTTTCTTCTTGCTGGAGGCTGACATTTTGCTGAAGCCCAGAGCCCCTCAACAGCATTAACTCATAAAGCGGAACTAAACCCATCGATTTAACAGTTTTGAAAAACAGTTAGATTCCTGGAATGCCGGGATTGCTAGCTGTCATATTTGCTTGTGTTCTTAACCAAACTGTCAAACCATCAAATGGCTGGAGTCATAACTGACCACATGTGTAGCACCATGACAGTTACAGATACAAACAGAAGCCACTTCCTTGGCTGTAAAGGATAGGAGGGTTTAATTCTGTTTTAAGCATGTCAGTAGATTGGCTTCCTCAAATTTGTCAGTACCTAAAAATAGAGAGCAACTGTGCATGTGCAGAGCAGAGTGAGACAGTGTGTTAGTGGATTTTAACCAGCATGGGCACTTATTGGTAATGTTTTATATAGCTATACCTGTAAAATGGGCCAGCCTGAAGTGATCTAGCAGGACTTAATTTTCTGAGTAACATTCCACTTTAATAAAGAAAGAATATGGGTTTGCATCTTGGTGTGGTGCATTCCTGTTGCAGGTACAATTTATTTGGTGGAGACAAGCAAAGCCAGCACCTAAGATGTGAGTCTGGAGTGGAGCGCCTGATTTCATCTGGCATATGAAATATTTGACATTGGCAATAAAAATATGATAGAGGACTCAGAAAAACATAACCTATTGTGTTGATTCTTTTGACAGATTACGTTGTATATGTACATTTTGATTTTGACTAAAGCAGACCCTTGTAAGCATGTTAGGGTTTTTGGATGCATAGTAAATAGTTACTTGAATTATATCTGGGACTCTAAAGTCTCCTTGGAATAACAGGAGGTAGACAAGTCCTCATACTCAAATACCAAGGTAGGCACTTGCATGTTCACTGTGACGTAATTATCTGAGTGGTCCATCAAGCATCAAATCAGACCTCTTGTTGGTACCCTAATGTTGGTTACACAAGTCAATTTTGGATTCCCTTCCTTTTAGAGTGATGGTTAACATGGTACATAGATTATGCATTATTAAGAAAGGAATTCATACAGGGACAGATACCAGAACACAAATAACGTTTTAGTTCAGTGGACACTGAATACATAAGTGATATGGAGACACAGGGTTAGTGCCGTACCTCTTCCATATTTCTCCCTGTTTTGATCCTGTATTTAAAGACTGGATAGGTATGGGTTACAACAGATTTCAATGTTTACTGACACAACCCTCTATAAATATCCACTTTAAAAAACAGGGACCCCTAAAGACAAAGATGAAAGAAATACTTGTTCTAATCTCCCTCCCAACAAACACATTGATTTTACAAGAGCATAGGGATAAGTATTTTCTATCCTATCCTACTCCTCCTATCCCTCTAAATTGTTCAGTTGATTTTTGAATACAGAATTGGAACAATAAAGTGGTTTGACACTGCATTTGTGCCATCCATGTCTCTATGCTTTATTTTAGTGAGAAATCTCTATGAAAAACACCCCTAGCATTTCTAGCTGTGGCCATCTTGAGTAAGGGCAAATGATTCATGTAGCATTTAGTTCCTGTCTTTAGCTCAATTATATATGCAGGAGAGAGTGCTTAGCTGAGAAAACCCCTCCTCCTCTCCTCCCTTCCTGGGTTATATTACATAATTTGCATAGACATGGAATTTGCATAGACATAATATACTTTTCTATCTATTTACTAATGCTTTCAGCGTGAGGATTAAAAATAATCAATGTTGATTGGGAGAGTGAAGTTCAACAAGCAAGAAGTAATGCACTAACACCATGTTTACATTACATATCCTCAATGGACTGACTTATTTCATGAAACCACTTTCCAGGTTTTAGAGACACAAGATCAGTTGTTATATATTGGATATGAAATTAATTAAGTTTTAATTTGCAGACATAACACATTTTAAAGCTGAAGTTTATGTGTGGCTTTTTTGCATAGTTATATTGATTCAGCTTAAATCAAGATGAGCATGTATTTGCCATGCTTAGCTTATACCTACTACAGTAATTTTCAGCTTTCACAGAGATCGACCAAGTATAGGACATGCACATTTACATTGACCCAAGCTGGACCAATGTAACTAAGCAAAAAAAAAAAAAATACTAAACTTTAGTTTTAAAAAAAATACCATTCTGATTTTGTGTGCCAATTTGTTTGGAGGGTGTTATTTCAACAAAATTCACACAATATTGTATAATAACCTAGTAGTATATTGGATTCATTTGAAAAACTTTACTTTACTTTCACTCTACTTTTTGTGTTCCGTCCCCTACTATTGTGGAATTATATATAGGATAGATCCAGGCAATATATTTATAAATGATGAGATGGTGACTTCCAACTGTATTATTGTGTAAAAAAGGTTACATAAGGCACCGTTAATTAGACACTGCTTATATCAAGGTGACTCACCAATGATCGAATCTATTGAAGTTGATTTAACTGTGCTTATCAACTCAATGAGCATCCCTTAAAAGCCATATGGTGTGTCATTACATAGGCAACACCACACTGCAATCAGTGATTGTCCTCATTTGGGACAACACAACATTAGCTGGAAGGTATTCAACTCCAACCTTAAACAATTAAAAAAATATCTGTCATCCTTTCATACAAAGGAGCCACTAAAGAGCCCAAACAATCTAAAAAATACTCAGTACTTTACAAAGTGTTTCTACAAAAGAACAAAGCAACCAAATAAATCAGTTTGCTCATCTTTCAAAAAATGCTTTAGAAACAGATACAGTGAAAATCTTAGTAAAATGAATCGCTAGATATACTTAAGTCTTTCGCTGTAAATGTAAAAAAATGTTAAGGCTGGCTAAATCAGCTATGTTCTAAAACAAAACCAAACTCACACAGTCCACAAGCTGTGATTTCTGTCTCCTTCATTTTGACACGCTTGGTTGTTCAGTTGCCCTCCACCATTGTTTGGCCGAACAAGGACAATGATTTTCAAGCAGGCTTTCTTCATTCCCATCAAACTTTGTGCAAGTTCCACAGTCTTTAACGCCACATGGAACTTGGTCCAAAACAGCAAAGATGTGTTCACTGTGAGAAAAATATTAAAGTAATATTTAGTAATTTAACACATTAAAATTTTGTAATTTTAAGTAATTTAACACATTAACAAAACATGGTACAATTTGGAAAACAAATTCTGTGACTGAGACACTAGGACGTCAGTAGATGTTTACCGTCTAACAGATCAAAGATCTATTATATAAATAATTTCATTTTTTTTTTTTTTAAAGAGTCACTTACACTAAATAGACAAAATTTGTGGACACCACTCCAAATGATTGAGTTCAGGTACACAAAGCCAGTTCCATAAAGAAATGTTTGACTAGTTTGGTGGTGTGGAGGAACTCACGAGTCCTGCACCAAGCTTTGACCTCAACCTTAGTAAACCCCTTTGGGATGAATTAAAAGGCCAATTGTAATACAGTCCTTCTCGATTAACATCAGTATCCAACTTCACACATGGTGAATGGGCTGAGTTAGCTAAATGGACCACAGACCGTCAAAATCTAGTAGAAAGTCTTGCCAGAAAAGCAAAGGCTGATAAATACACAAAAGGATGACTAACTTAATGGCTTTGGAATGTGATGTCCAACCAGCTCAAGTGATATTATCAGGCGTCCATAAACATTTAGAAACATAGTGTACATGGGATCCCAACTCTCAGTTTACTTCTGTTTTTCGAACCAAAAAAATACTGTATGTAGTTCCTAGTAAAGCTCTGCTGCAGATCCACAACATGAGGGCTGCAGTTATACTACGAGAAAGTCACCTTGCATGCGTACTGCAGAAGATGAGAAGGTTAATGGCTATGCTTGATTCCGGTGTGTGACAAACGCATTTGTGTGTGACAGCGATATGTTTGTAAATCGCAGGTGATGACATGAAATACCCACTCTCTACTTACTATGGAGAGAATTCCTGTTCATTAACAGGTTCCTGTCAAAACTAGTACTGAGAGTCTTCAAATGTTCCAGCATGGCATTGTCTATCATTAATTAAACATGCAGAAGGTCATTTGCTTCCCCTGGGTACAAAAACAGTTATGGAAACCAATTAGCCTTCACATGTGCTATTTTTAAAGAGCTGGTAAGTATAACTTTTTGGAAGATTTCCATTAGTCTTCACTCATCCAAGATTTCCATTAAACTTAACTCACCGAAGCACTTTAGGATGAGTGTTTTTAGTTGCATGGGTTGTGATACACCAAGATTTTTCTGATTGTCTACATTGACAACAGGAAATTTTACAATGGTAAAATAATTAGAGTGCATTGGTATATATTTATCACTGAAGGAATTCTGCTACCAAAAAAATGAATACCGGTAGGTATTTTACATTTATGTTCTATCAGGATTATATAGCCAGAAAAGTGAAGATTTAAAGTGACACTAAATGACTAATGGCCTTGTAATTCATTTTTCACAAAATCGTTTCTTACTGTATTTTTCTGCCTCCTTGTAACGTCCTCAAATACCATAGTCCAGACTCCCTAGTCAATTTTCGAGAGCAAGCAAGAGAGGATGGCTACTCTCCTACATACAGCGGGACCATGGAAAACGACTGTAGCCACCCTTTAATAGAAAGTTAGATCACAGCAGCTAAAAAAAAGAAATTTGAAGACCTGGGAGAGTAAAGAATACATACTTGAATGGAATAATTTTTTTTTTTTAACCTGAGTTTAGTGTCACTTTAATTTTAGCGCCGCTATACTGTCATTTTAGTGCCACTATACTGTCGTTTTAACCCCCGCTAGTGGCGAAAAAGAGTTAAAACCGCCCACAAAACAGCCGCTGCAGCAGCGGTTTGCCAGCCCACCCATTGATTTCAATGAGCAGGGGTGCTATAGGAGCAGTGAATACACCGCTCCTATAGCGCTGCAACAAAGCTGCTTGCAGGTCTTTTTGTGACGCCCTGCCAGCGCAGCGCCCCAGTGTGAAAGCACTCTGGCTTTCACACTGGGTTTGCAGCTGAGGCTTTTTTCAGGTGCTTTACAGGCGCTATTATTAGCGGTAAAGCGCCTGAAAAACGCCTCCAACGTGAAAGGGGTCTTAGGCAAGCAATAAGATTTCAATTGACTGATGAAATGGGCTCTGGATTGGTTACCATGGAATGCTATGTAGCACTGCTCTGTGAACTCCTATTAAATAACTTAGTCCGTCCTTATAGTACAATTGTTTTCATGTTCCTTAAAGGTCATAAACAGGTAAAAAAAAAAAACTCTTATCCATCTAGGCCACCTACAGTATCTATTCCTGAATTTCATATTTGTCTATAGTAGTTTCGCAGTATACAAAATGTTTTGTATTATAAAAAATAGAAAAAAGAAACCATTTATCTTATTACTGCCGTCTTACTCTTTTCCAAAACTGCACACTGCTATAACTTTAACAGCATTGTTTTTTCTTTTTTTTTTATTCCAGTCATGGAATTAAAAGTCTAACATTGGGGACATTGACAGCCTTTTTCCATCCACTGTGCCATGTGTTTGCTGCACAGTGCTCACAAGCTGGCTGAAGCTGTGGTATCCACACAAGTATCCTGGTCCTTCCAAAGGGAATGCACGTTGTACAGTTGTACACATATTTACGCTCTCCTAAATGCCACAACTGTAGAGTTACATAAACTTACATATGCAGTCCCACTGAACATAATAGATCATGGCATGTGCTCCATTCAGTCGTGACCAGCATGTGGTGATTGTATGGCAAGCATGTGGCACAGTAACCAATGAAAAAGTGCCATGTGTCCAAACCCGAAAAAAGTGACAAGTTAAAATATAAATGTGTTTGTGGATTAACTGATCTATTAGTATGTCCTACAATAGCTGTTTAAAAATAGTGTTCAATAGGGCATATTTACATCATTATTTTTATACACATTTATAAAAGAAATATTGATAAGGCAATTAATTTGTAAATATGAACTGCGTTTCAAGTTTGAGTGGCTGGATGATGATGCGCTACACTTAGGCCTCTTTCACACGGGCTTACAATCAGGTCCGCCTGTCAGTTTTTCAGGCAGACCTGATTGGACATTCCATTCAGCTCTATGGAGTGGCAGATGTAAGCGGTGATCCTGTCTGTGAAATTGGTGGTCCTATTTTCTATCAGTTTGGCGGATCGGATGGGATCGGATGAAAACGGACAGTCAGTCAGTTTTTATCCGATCTCCCCATAGAGAAAAGCTGGTCTCTGACAGGTCTGTCTCTGCACAGTGAAATCGATCCTCCTCTGAGCAAAGCAGAGCCCACCAGGGCGGACCGCCCATGTGCAAGGATGTAATTGGATGTAAACACATTAATATGTTACAGCTAAACACCTAAACACCTGCCAAATTTGACATGTATATATCTTTTGTAAATTAACATGAACTGATGAGGACTAAAAAAGCCTTAAACGGCTGTATACAAGTTGGTTATACTAGCTCTGTAAAATTATCCCCATATCTGTGCTATACACCCGTGGTGCTTGATGCACTGATGGCTAAAAGGGGCAAAAAGGCATGCACCCACTTACCTGTACACAGAGACTGAGAGAGCTCCTTGCTCTTGGGTTTCTACTGAACGTGAGGATGGGGGATTTATCAAAATTGGAGCAGATAGAATATGGAACAGCTGTGCATGACAACCAGCTTGAATCTTTTATTCCAAGCTTAAAGGGATAGTTCACCTTTACCACAAAACTGCCTATGCAGATAAGGGGCATCTGTAGATAAAAACAAATTGTGCTGCTCTGACTAAAGATGAATAATACAATTGCTATAGGTGTAGGCCTTTTACATACCTTATGAAGTCTAATTGGAATACTCCCAGGACGTTGCTAAGTACTCCCAGGATGTTGCTAAATGAGGCCTAGTCTTCACTGCTCACCTCCTCCATCACATGACCGAGCTTTCAAATGCTGAGCTCAGAGCTACTGCATCAGGGGAGAGAAAGTACATGTGAGAGAGTAGGAATCAGAGAAAGAGCTCACTCTTGTGATGGTGGAGGTGAGCAATGATGACTAGGCCTCACTTAGCAATGTCCTAGGAGTACTTAGTAGCGTCCCAGGAGTATTCCAGTCAGGCCTCATAAAGTATGTAAATGGCCTACACCTATAGAGAGGGTATTATTCACCTTTAGTCAGAGCTGCACAGTTTGTTTTAATCTACAAACACCCCATACCTGCATAGTCAGGTTTTTTGTAAAGGTGAACTATGCTTTTAAGACCCTTTCACACCAAGGACGTTTTGCAGGCGCTATAGCGTTAGAAATAGCGCCTGCAATCCGCCCTAAAACAGCTGCACCATTGTCTGTAGTGTGAAAGCCCCGAGGGCTTTCACTCTGCAGCGGTGCACTGGCAGGACGTCAGGGAAAGTCCTGCCAGCAGCTTCTTTGGAGCGGTGAAGGAGCGGTGTGTTTACCGCTCCTCCACCGCTGCTCCCCATTGAAATCAATGGGGCAGCGCTGTAATACCGGCGGCAAAACGCCGCTATTGCGGCGTATTGCCGGCGGTTTTAACCCTTTCTCGGCGCTAGCGAGGGTAAAAACGCCTCGCTAGCGACCAAAATGCGCCGCAAATCCGACGGTAGAATGCCGCTAAAAATAGAGGCGTTTTACCGCCAACGCTATGGGCGGCGTGGTGTGAAAGGGGTCTTAAAGTGGAACTAAACTCATTGATTTAACAGTTTAAAAAACTGTAACTGTCACATTGGTTGGGTTCTCAACCAAACTGTCAAAACAGAAAATGGTTGGTGTCATAACTGATCACATGTGCAGTATCATGGCAGAGATCATAAGATCAAACAGAGGCCAAGACAGAAGCTTCCTTGGCTGAAAACGATAGGAGGGTTTAGTTCAGCTTTAAAGAGGTTGTAAAATCTCAAGTTTTTTCACCTTAATGCATTCTATGCATTAAGGTGAAAAAACCTTCTGTGCTACAGCAGCCCCCCAGTCCCCCCACTTTCTCTTACCTGAACCTGTCCATTCCAACGACGAGCACATGCCCAGCGGCTGTCCTCATTGGATAGATTGATAGCCATTGGCTCCTGCTGCTGTTAATCAAATCCAGTCACACAAGAGCAGGGGACTGGGGCCAAGTCCTGCTGTCTGTGTTAATGGAAGCAGCAGCAGGACTGCTGCTTCACATGCTGCATTCTGAACACAAGAGGTCAGCCGCTTGGTATGGGCACCATTCACTGTCCCACCTTTCCACCTCGTCCAATCAGAGACGAGGTGGAAAGGTGCATTCAGAGCATGCAAATCAGGTTGACCTCCTGTGTTCAGAATGCAGCAGGCCAGAAGTAGAGATCACTGGAGTAGCAGTGTCTACTTCAGTGACTTCCAGCTTCAAGGGACATCAGCCAGGTATGGTATATACATAGTTACACCAGCCCATGCTGGACCAATGTAACTGTGTATAAAATATCGATGGGAGGCTCAGTTGTTGCAGTTTTTTTTCGGTTTGTCGGGCAGCTTGATGGATGATGGATTTACATCGCGGGACATTTTTATTTATTTTTACTATTTTTTACACTTTTTTGGTGAATGTGTAGGGGTACAATGTACCCAATACCCATTCACATAGGGGGCTGGGATCTGGGAGTCCCCTTGTAAAAAGGGGGCTTCCAGATTCTGATAAGCCTCCCACCTGCAGACCCCCATAACCACCGGGACAGTGTTCCGTGGCTTTTCGAATTTGCAGCGTACACCGCATAATGTTCGCTGTTGAGCATCTGGCTCATCCCTAATGTGCAAGCAAAAATGCTGTTTTTTCCCTTTTATATGATTGAGCATTCCTTTCAAATTTAAATTCCAACAGCTTCACTTAGCCCTGGGGCAATGTCCCTTACAAAGTGAAACTTCCCTTGCAAAGTGGACAGCCTGTTTACCTTTAGTAACCCATGAATGTGCTGACCCATGTATGGCCAGCTTTAGTCTCATGTAACAGCCCAGTTTTTGTTATAATCTAGTTTCCCCTTTGTAATACTATTTGGCGATACAGGGAACTGCAATGCTAAGAGGAAATAGGAATGCCACATACCTGACTACACAGGTGGCAGATGTATATATTTAAAGTGATTGTAAGGGTCCTTTCACACGGGGCGGATCAGTTCTGATCCGCCCCGTGGATGTCCGTTTGCTCAGCGGGGATCACTCCGCCGATCCCCGCTGAGCAGGGAGATGACAGGTCTGTCTCCGCACACTGTGCAGGGACGGACCTGTCACAGCGCCGCTCTCCCCTATGGGAGATCGGATGACGACGGACCGCAGTGCCCGTCGTCACCCGATCCGATCCGCAGACGGATGGAAAAATAGCTTTTTCCTCCGTCACACTTTTTCGGATCGGAGCGGGTCGGATGTCAGCGGACATGTCACCGCTGACATCCGACGCTCCATAGAGCTCTATGGAGCACCCGTTCAGGTCCGCCTGAAAAACTGACAGGCGGGCCTGAACGGAACGTTAGTGTGAAAGGGGCCTAAGGGTTGATTTTTTTATTTATTTAAATAACAAACATATCATATTAACCTCCACTGTGCAGCTCGTTTTGCACAGTGGCCCTGAACCTGCACTTCTGGGGTTCCCCAGTGGCTCTTGTGGCTACTCCCCACATCAGATAACCCCCGAAAAAATTTGCTTTCCCGGGGGGGATTACCTTGCGGGCAAGTTCAGCGTTCGGTGTCCCCGCACCCCAGCGCCCGCATCATTGGATTTGATTAACAGCAACAGGAGCCAATGGCTGTGCTGCTATAAATCTATCCAATCAAGAGCAGAGAACCCCGGGCAGAGAGACAGCTCGTCCCCATGGGTCAAGTTCCAGGGCTCAGGTAAGTAAAATGGGGAGGCTGGGGAGCTGGTCACTGCCAGGTTTTTTTTTTAAATTAATGCATAAGACGCATTAAGGTGAAAAAACACAAACCTTTACAACCCCTTTAACTGATCTGAATTACAAATTCTTTTCACACACACACACACATATATATATATATATATATATATATATATATATATATCATATATATTTTATCTGCGCATGTAGCACTTGCCTGGAGTGCCACAATAGAATTACACAAAACAAATGTATAATAGACACATATGCACATATGCATATTAAAAAAACATGATATTGCACTGCTGAAGACCCCCAAAATATGGGGAATCAGACATGCCCTTCCACCTTCCAACAATGGGTGCCTGAGTATTATATCGTGAGGTCTAAGTGCTATCGCATGGGCACAGAGGTATGTGCATAAGCCTATAAGAATAACAACATTCTGAAAGTCAGTATTTTTTAAGGATCTCTGGGGCCTCTAGTGTTGATAACCACTTAAAGGGGTGTTCCAGCAGGGAATTTTTTTTTTAAAAGTCAGCAGCTAAAAAAAAAGTAGCTGCTGACTTTTAATAAGGACACTTACCTTTCCAGGGCGCCCATGATGTCGGTCACCCGAGGCCGACCCGTCCCTTGGCTCTCGGGTCCCAGTGCCGCCATCCTCACTAAGGGAAACAGGCAGTGGAGCCTTGCGGCTTCACTGTCCTTTTCCTACTGCGCATGTGCGAGTCGAGCGACGCTTTGTGAATGGGACACGCTGTGTTAGGAAACACACAGTTCCCAGAACACAGCGCGCCCCATTACCCAGAAGGCAACGAGAGGAGGAGAGAAGACCAAAGATCACCGCGGAGTAGGAAGAGGCAGATTAGGAAGACTGCCTAGCAACAGGGGTTTCTGATAAGGTAAAAAAAAAATTTAAATTTTTATTTTTTAATAAGAATATTCATGCTGTTTTTTTTTTTTTTAGGGTGGCCCTCCACTTAAGGACCGGAAAGATTTGCCCCCTTAATGACCATGGCCATTTTTTGCGATATGGCACTGCATCATTTTAACTGACAATTACACGGTCATGCAACGCTGTACCCAAACAAAATTCATGTTCTTTTTCTTCCCACAAATAGAGCTTTCTTTTGGTGATATTGGATCACCTCTGTGCTTTTTATTTTTTTGCGCTATAAACAAAAAAAGAGAGACAATTTTGTAAAAAAAAAAAAAAAAATACATTTATATTTACTTTTTGCTATAATAAATAGTACAAAAAAATAAAAACAAATTTCTTCCTCAGGTTAGGCCAATATGTAGTCTGCTAATTGCAATTGCAATACGCGTATATTGATTGGTTTGCACAAAAGTTATAGCGTCTACAAACTATGGGATAGATTTATGGCATTTTAATTATTAATATTATAATTTTTTTTTTACTAGTAGTAATGGCAGTGATATGTGATTTTTAGGGGGACCATGACATTGCGGCGGACAGATCTGACACTTTTTTTGGACCACTGACATTTATGCAGCGAACAGTACTAAAAATAGCCACTGAGTACTGTATAAATGTCACTGGCAGGGAAGGGGTTAACACTAGGGGGCGATCAAGGGGTTAAATGTGTTCCCTGGGAGGTGTTTCTAACTATATAGGAGAGATCGTTGTTCCTAATCACTAAGAACAGATGATCTTTCTCTCCTCCCCTGACAGAATGGGGATCTGTTTGTTTACACTGACAGATCCCTGTTCTGCCTGTCTTTGGAGCAATCACTGGTTGGCCCCCCCTGCTCATGAATGGGCGCCCACAAATCATTGATCATCAAGGGAGCCAACCTGCCACAGTACAACTGTGGCGGGTGGTTGGTAACTTGTTTAAAATTATGTTTACCTTAATAATTCAGATGAACTTTCCTACTATGACGCCTATTTAACTAAAAGTGTTTATTTAATGTTGTCATCGCATAGTAATCAGCAGTGGAAAAATTATTCTGTGATCTTCTATTCCGTTCTTCAGAGAATCATAAATTGTCATTAGTATGTCTTAGTGACAACTGCTCCAAGGAAAGAAATATATACACTGATCAGCAATAGTGTGTAATTGCATTTATAAAGGTTTGGTAATACCTAATATAAAAAAATACAAGGAAGAGATGGACTGCATGCAGTAACAATGCTTTTTTAGCATAGAAGTTGGAGAGTCTCATCAATTTTTATCTGCAATAAGCCTGTCTCATTTTTACCACTGCTGTGCCAACCAAAGACGCATGTCCAATGTTCAATCGTGCCAATTTTAATAATTTGGGTCATAAAAAAAAAACCTTAAAAGAAAAACAATAAGGCCTCATGCCCATGGACGTTTTAAAAAATGAGCTGTAAAGCTAGTACCGACGCCTGGAAAAGGCAGCGTTAAAAACTCGTTTTCTACTGCATTTTGCGTTAGCGTTTATGCGTGTTTGCGTTAAGTAGCGGTTTTTTAAGAAATACATCTCTCAGCTATAAAATTATCCACAATGCCACAGAACCAAAAAAAAAAAAAACGCCGGAGCTCAAAAACACATCGCCATTTTTGCACTTTTTTTAAGTTTGCTGCTTTTACAGCTCTAGTGCCGTGCCTCAGAAGGCCCTGGTCCTGGGTTTTTTTTTTTTGCATCTTAAAAATGCCTATGCCATTTGCAGCTCATAAATGCCATGGTGGACATGAGGCCATAGGCTAACATGGAGAGGTGTTTTTAAGCTACAAAAAAATGCTCATAACAGCAGCTGTAAAAATGTCTGTGGGCATGAGGCCTAACAGTTGTGGGTACCCAGTCACTGTGCTGGAAAGCTAATGCAAAGGTCCAAATTTGATGTATGTCCAGCATATGTAGGAACAAACTAGCATTTTTAACACTGTGAATACGAGTATGGGTTATTTTTGCATCATAAATGAATTACACTCCTATCACTGACGTTTCAATAAATACCTTGAAAAACAGCATGCATTAATCAAGCCAATAAAATGAGTTTCAGTAATCTTCTTTTAAACTAATGTACTAAAATAATACAGTGTATCTAATTATTGCCATTTAAGAGCTTTCTAAATGTATACAATTTGCTACATGCTCTGTAACAACAAGGAGAACATCAACACAGGATAGGTAGATAGATAGATAGATAGACAGATAGATAGATAGATAGATAATAGATAGATAGATAGATAGATAGATAGATAGATAGATAGATAGATAGATAGATAGATAATAACTAGATAGATAGATACATAGATAGATAGATAAATAAATAGATAGATAGATAGATACATAGATAGATAGATAGATAGATAATAAATAGATAGATAAATACATAGATAGATAGATAAATAAATAGATAGATAGAAAGATTGATAGATAGATAGATAGATAGATAATAAATAGATAGATAGATAGCTAGATAATAAATAGATAGATAGATAATAAATAGATAGATAGATAGATAGATAGATAGATAGATAGATAGATAGATAGATAATAAATAGATAGATAGATAATAAATAGAATGATAGATAGATAGATAGATAGATAGATAGATAGATAGATAGATAGATAGATTGATACATAGATAGAT